>NW_028263166.1:28275-63448 GCF_049901735.1 Notechis scutatus
GTCTGTTGGTTTTGCTGATTTGGAATGTCTTGTGTTTGCAAGGGTTTTCTTTTCTTGTTTCCCTAGTTTTCTTAATTATTTGGGCTTTTGTCTAAGGGGCTTCTTTAATACCTTTTATTTGATTCCTTTTCCTATGCAAGTTTGTTTTATGGCTGGCCTGATGTTCCCTTTGGGTTTTTCCTGCTTGGGTGACACCACTGTCCTCGTGAAGTTCCCTTTCCACAATCCTTCATTATTATTTTTCTAGAGGGTGGTCTCTGATTGTATGTCTGGGTCTACTTGGTATTCGTGATCAATCTGGATCATCATCATGGCTGCCTGTCTCCCTTTTAATTTTCTCCTTTGAGAGGGAATACAGGCCTTTAGGCAGCTAAGGCAGGGTGGTATGTATCGACAGAGGCAACACACGAGGGCTCCAAAGACACAAATGGTGACTGTGGTTGTTATAAGGATTTTGAGCCAATGGAGATATGGTATCCATAAGAAGAGCCATGAAAAGTCTAGGAATGATTGCTCCTGACCAATATTTTGAGCTAGCTCTTTCAGGTGGTGGATGTCCCTCCCTACGAGTTCTGAGGTTTCGTCCAGATTGAAGCAACACATCCCTTGGAATATTTTGCAGCCATAATTATGCTTCAAGAGAAGGAAGTCTATTGCTGCCCTATTCTCCAGGGTGGCTTCTCTGACCTCCCTCAGTTCTCTGTTAAGGGCATCCAGGGCATGGGAGGTCGAATTCAAGCCTTTTGCCAGGGTACATGCTAGTCTATTCAGATTTTTAGAATTTCACACTGCCAATCCCCTACCAGGGATATTGCCAATGAGACATATTCTGTTTTGGTGGGAAGGGAGACTTTGGAGTCACAGTCTAAGGTTTGTAGGGCTCTCCTGTGTCGTTTCTGTAAGGATGGCATAAGCATGGTTAACCTTCCCAAGGTGCAGGGGCCATTGGTGGCGTTTGCAGGAAGGTATGAGTAGGCTTTTAAGCCACAAAGGAAAAAACCACCCTGGTGGGAGCTTCAGGTAACTATATGAGAATGAAATGGTCTCTGTGTGGTTGCATTTTAGTTCTGTGTTGCTAAGACTGGTGCATTCTGTGACCCTAGGTGAGCTGCACCCAGTGACATTAAAGCATTTCTCAGAGGTGGTTACTGCAGCGATGTGTAGGGTGTGCATGGTGTGGTCCTTGGTTTTTGTAGAGTGGCCCCAGCTAAAAATGCTTTCGTAGGAGTCAGGAAGGTTTCTAAACGTGGTGTAGTTAATGATGTTATGTAGCCTAGTTGCCACTCCCATTAGGCATGTGGTTAAGATGTCCTTGACTGATTTCCCTCCTGCTAGGCAAAAGTTAGTGGTGTTGAGTATTTCTCTTGCTAAATATTCCCATACGTTTCCTTTCTCTGGGATAAGCTTTGGTTCTAGGAACGCAGTTGCTTGTGTTACAAGTGTTACAATTGTTACAGATAATAATACATAGTATATATTGCATTTCATGTTCCCCATTGCTAGATTCCTTTTCTTTCCTTCCTCCCCCCTCCTTTTTTTTAAATAGCAATGTAAAAAAATGTAAAAGGTCAAGTATCAAAAAATTATGAGTAAGGTATGGTTAAAGTCCTTTTTGTAAAAAAAAAAAACGATGAAAAAAGGTTTTAAAAAAGAAAAAATGGAGAAGGTGAGAGAAAAAATAAAAAAATAGTTTATAACTCAGCACCTGGGAGTCCAGTTTTGTGTAATGCAACATTTGCACTTGGTTCCTCACAGTGGTGTGGTTCAACAGTGTTGAAGAATGCGGCAAGCATCCATTGATCTGTGTCCTGATCTTTCTTGAGTTTGATGGGTGGGATTGATTGTGGTGGAGTTTGGCTATGGTCTGTGACTGCTGGCTTTGCATGTGTCCAATGTAGCCAAGAGTCTCGTTCTGCAACCTTTATGGCGGTGTGTGTAGTCAGTAAGACTTGGTAGGGTCCTTTCCACCTGGGTTGTAGAGGGGAGGTTCTGGTGAAGAACTTGATCCACACCCAATCTCCCGGCTCATATGGATGCAGGGCTTCTTCCAGGGGTAAGGTCTGTGTCAGTGCACTCTGGGTCCAGAGGGTCTGTAGTCGCTTTTGCAGGGCTGCAAGATAAGAAGAGAGAACCATATCCCCCCCCATCTAGGCAGAGGCAATGAGGATCAAGGCCTTGTAGGGTATTGGTGGGGGGGCAACCAAAAAGGATCTCAAAAGGGGAAATACCTATATCTTGTCTTGGTCTGGTTCTGATATAAAAGAGGGCAATTGGGAGCACTTGTGGCCAGGAGAGGTGTGTCTCCTGACAAAGTTTACCCAGTAGGTTTTTTATCTCCCTGTTAGCTCGTTCCACAGCTCCTGAGGAAGTGGGAGAATAGGGTACATGGAGGTTTTGGGTAATGCCTAGAGCCTGAAATATATGTGTGAGGACTTGTGCTATAAAATGTTTTCCCCTATCCATGTCCAGAATGGTGGGGACCCCAAACCTAGGCACAATATCCTTAAGGAGGTGTCTGGCTGTTTCTAGGGCAGTTGCACGGCGGCATGGGAAGGCCTCTACCCAGTGAGTTAGTTGGTCCTTACAAACAAGAGCACATTGATACCCATTTGCCTTAGGTAGTTGTATATAATCCATTTGGATCTTTTCAAATGGTTTCTGTGCCCAGGGTCTTCCTCCTTCATGAATTGTTTTTCTGGAGGTGGTATTATTTGCTTGGCAGGTTTGGCATGTTGTGGCAATTCTGGTAGCCTCACTATAGGCTCCAGGTGCATACCATACCCTCCTGATGGCATCCACCATAGCTTGCGTGCCACAATGTCCCTTTTTTACTTGGATAGTAACTGGTGTTGCTCCTTTAAGTAGTCCCACTTCTGATGCGTCCCAGCCCCATAAGGAGGGTAGTAGGCTTTTAAAATCCTCATGAAGCCCCGTGTTGTTGGTTATCAGCATGATTGTCTTGTGTGTGCTTTTTCCTGGGATTTCCAATTGCAGCCCTTGTTTGCCACATGTTATGGTAGCTCCCATTTTACAGAGGAGATCCCTTCCTAATAGGGATAGTGGCGACTGGGGGCAAATAGTGAATGCATGGTCTATTGTGAAAGGTCCTAGTTCTACTGGTACGTTGTAGGTAAATTTTACAGGGATTATTTCCCCCCCCCCCCCACTCCCATTATGCTATCCCCAGCCCCTTCAGCCACTGAAGCTTTATATGGTGGTTCAGTAATTAATGAGGAGGTGGCTCCAGTATCAACTAAGCAATTGTATTTTTTTCCTCCTATAAGAATGGTGACAATTGTTCTGTATTAACATACTCCGAAAGGTAAATTCTGATTGGTCCGCACGGACTACACTCTGATTGGCCGACTCAACAACTGTGATTGGTTCACTTAGAATCAACCGCGATTGGCCGAGCCGATCGCGGGAGATTCAAAGTACTGTCATTGGCCGACGAGCCGTGAGCAATCCCTATATGAAGGGCTGCCACGGCTCCAAGATCCTGAACGGGTCTATACATTGAAATAAAGAGCTTTGAAGTACACTGGTCTCACGTCTCTCATTGGAACCGATCTACCCGATCTAACACTGGCGACGAGGATGGGATTGTGAGACAAGAGATCAACCAAGCACGTGGCAGATCGACACTGAACGACCAACGAGATGGCCGGCAGCAACTCGCCACCCGCACCTTTCGACCAGGCAGCCGAGGACTGGGAATCCTACATTGACCGATTCCTAATGTTCCTCGAGAGCAGTAATCTCAAGGATGCCAACGGACAGAAAAAGAGGGCCGTGTTCCTGACACACTGCGGGCCCGCAGTGTTCAAGATGGCCAAAGCCCTAGCCAAACCCGCAGACGTTAAAGAGATGGACTGGCCCGACCTCGACCGGCTGCTGCGAAGCCACTACACCCCCACCGTGCCCAACCTCATGAGATGGCGTGAGTTTTACCAAAGGGATCAGAAAGAGGGCGAGAGCATCAGCGACTTCGTGGCCACACTCAGGGACCTCAGGGGGATGTGCGGATTCACCGACATGGACGAGGCTTTGCGAGACCGCGTGGTTCTCGGGCTCAGGGACCCCATCCTCCAGAGCCGGCTGATGGCAAGGGCGAACATCTCCATCACCGAGGCCATCGCTGAAGCAACGGCGGCCGAAGCCACCAAGCAGTCCACGGCTCGGATGCGGCGGATGAACATGGCAGACCGACCCAAAACCGGAGAGACGGCGCCAACCCCAGAAGGACGTCCGGAAGCCAGCCAAAAGACCACCACCACACACCATGGGGACCTCGACTCCCTCTCCAACACCGAGGACGAGGAGGAGGAGATCCACCGACTGCAGGTGGAACGAGACCGGCGGGAGCGGCGAGGCCGTAAGTCAGGGTTCCAGTGCGGCGGGTGTGGAGGCAACCATCCCCGCTCAGAGTGCCGATTCCTCGACGTCATCTGTCGGCACTGCGACAAACGGGGGCACATCGCCAAGGTGTGCTGCAATATGAGGAACCACAGCCCCCAGCGACGAGACGGCAGCCCCTGGCGATGAGACGGCAGCCCCCGGCGACGAGACGGCAGCCCCCGGCGATGAGACGGCAGCCCCCCAGGACCAGAGACCGACACGCTGAGAGCCGGTGGAGCCGGGACGGGCGGAACAAGCGGTTCAGCGAGGCCCGGCACAAAGAAGAGATCCATCAGACGGTCATCATCGGGCACTCAACTACCCTCGACGCCCAAAAAGTGCACGTGGAGGTAGGCATCGAAGACCAGCCATGCGAGATGGAGGTAGATTTCAGGTCCTACCTCTCCATGGTCTCATGGCATACAATCAAGCGCCTGGTGCCTACCATCCACAGGCGCAAACTAGAACATCAGAAGCTGACCCTGAAAGATTATCAGGGAAACCGCATTCCCGTGGTCGGGATTGGACATTTTAAAATAACATTCAAGGGGCGTACAGAGGTGCTTCCGCTCACCATCGTGAACAAAGACCGCCCAAGCCTGCTGGGACTGCAATGGTTTGCGCCATTGGGGATCGAGATGACGGGCATCCATCACGTCACCGAGGCGGACTGGGAAGAAACGCTCATGAGGGATTTCCAGGAGGTCTTCAACGGTGACCTAGGCAAGTACCGGGGGTCCCCAATATCCTTCAGCCTAAACCCGAACATTGCCCCAATCCGCCTTAAGCCACGGTGGGTGCCATTCACACTCAAGCCCAAAATCGATGAGCAATTGGACAAGCTCATCACACAAGGGGTCTTAGAGCTGATAGACCATGCCCAGTGGGAAACCCATATAGTCACCCCGATAAAGCCGGATGGGTCAGTGAGAATCTGTGGTGACTACAAGGCCACCCTCAACCATGCCCTGCAGCAAAGTGCCTACCCCGTCCCAGTGGTACAGCACCTTTTGCACTCACTGGGTGGAGGCAAAGTCTTCGCGAAACTCGACCTGGCACAGGCGTACCAGCAGCTGCCAGTCGACGCTGAGACAGCAGAGGCGCAAACCATCGTAACCCACCGGGGGGCATTTTTATGCAAAAGACTCCAATTTGGAGTCAGCGTGGCACCAGGGGTATTCCAGAGCCTGATGGAGAGACTGTTACAAGGGATAAAAGGGGTGGTGCCCTACTTCGACGATGTGCTAGTGTTGGCTACAAATAAAACCCAATTAGAGAGCCGCCTACGGGAGGTCTTACAGAAATTCAAAGACACTGGGCTAAAACTGAAAAAAGAAAAATGCCAACTTTGCACAGAGAAAGTCGAGTTCCTGGGGTACCATCTAGACAAAAACGGAATCCACCCCACAGAAAAAAAAGGTTAAAGCCATAAAAGAAGCCCCTAGACCGCGAAATAAAACGGAACTGCAGGCTTTTCTTGGACTCATTAATTTTTACAATGTTTTCCTGCCCCAGAAGGCGACTACAGCGAAACCCCTCCATAGGCTGCTGGACAAAACAGCCACCTGGACCTGGGGGAAGCGGGAAGAAAGTGCCTTCAAACAAATAAAAGACCTATTAACATCAGACGCCGTCCTCATGCAATACAGCGAAACCCTACCGCTGACCGTGACCTGCGACGCCTCACCCTTTGGTGTCGGGGCAATCCTCGGACACACGCTGCCAGACGGGAAAGAAGCCACCCATTGCCTTCTTCTTAAGAACGCTGTCCAAGCCGGAGAGAAACTACAGCCAGCTGGACAAGGAGGCCCTAGCAGTAACCACCGGCGTGAAAAGTTCACTGGTCTCGCGTCTCTTATTGGAACCAATCTACCCGATCTAACACCTAGAATCTCTAGATAGCCACAAGCAAACAGTCCAACTCCCCTTGAATACCTGCTGCAATGCCTCAAATGAGACGTCGTCTCCAATTGTTGAATTCCCCTATGTTGAAATATGTTGTTAAATATGAGTGTTAAAAACAAAATCCACATTTTAGTCCAAACCCCTAGAAAACCACAATACCGGCATTTGCAGTAGTCAAGAAAAGTAGCAGACTGGTCATGCCATGCTTGCATCAAACTCTGCAGACTTTATCTTGGGAGTCTTCATCACTCAAGTTTGAAGTAAGACATTTTTGTGTAAGAGGGAACTTTTGGGCCCCAGAAGAAAGCATCTCTCCATCACTGCTTCTTTGGGGCATCTCTTTCCTCCAGCATGAAAAGTCTGGGCTTCTGGCCCAGCTCCTAAAAAGAGAAAATTAAAGTAGCTGTTCACCTCCTTTCAGGAATCTATGGGTATTTGCCTCCAAGTTTATTGAATTTAACACCAAGAAAGTACATAAGTTGTACAAGATGGCTAGCAAAAAGCAAGCCCAGGAACAGAAGGTAAGAACAGAGGTGTATGTGTGTGTGTGTGTGTGTGTGTGTGTGTTGTACGGTAGTATGGAAGGGATACAAATATAAATAAAGAGAAGGAAGGAAAGGGAACATTTTGTGCAAAAGAAAACCTCAGGAATGAGAGGAATTCTGGCTGAGACTTTTAGGTGGGACTGTGCTCTTTCCTCTTTCTTTCTTTCTTTCTTTCTTTCTTTCTTTCTTTCTTTCTTTCTTTCTTTCTTTCTTTCTTTCTTTCTTTCTTTCTTTCTTTCTTTCTTTCTTTCTTTCTTTCTTTCTTTCTTTCTTTCTTTCTTTCTTTGTTCCTGGCTCTGCCATTGCTGTGTTAAGAGCCAGGTGTTGGGTTGTAGAAGAGAGGAGGAGAAATCCTATCTTTAGGAGAGGGAAGACTGTCAATGCTCAGGGGACACAGGTTGGGGATCAAAGCCGTGGAGTCTTCTGGACACTCCTTGATGGGATTGGAATTCTCGGTGAGTCTCCAGCTCCTTTTTGAATTGGCCCTTTATTAACCAATCAGAATAGAGCTTGGAGGCCTTCTAGTCCAACCCCCTGCTCAAGCAGGAGACCCTATACTGGGGGTGGGATTCTACTGGTTCGGACCGGTTCTATAGAACTGGTTGTTATGATTCTGCACAGTTCGGAGAGCCGGCAAATTGTGCCCCTGGCTGGCCCCGCCCCTCTCCACCCTCCCCTCCCAGTCAGTCCTTATTGCGCCTGCCCGACATCACTGACTGCGTCCTTCACCCACCCGGTCACTCCTGAAGGAATCTTCAGGTTCTTTTTCCTTTCCCGATGATCAGCTGTGCCGGGATCCCCCTCGCTGTCTTACTGCTTTGCCCAGGACGCTTCCCTGAGGCCCAGGAGGCAAAAGGGGGTGTGGGATGTGTATGTATGCTGCGCGCCCCGCCCTGTGCTCCCTTTTGTGCCTTCTTGGGCCACAGAAAAGACTTCTGGGAGCAAAAACACCCCCAGGAGGCTTCCCTGAGGTCCAGGAGGCCCAAAAACAAGGGGGGATGCTGCAAAAAAGAAGAAGCCATGCCCACCCAGCCACACCCACATTTGAATCCCACCCCTGCCCTATACCATGTCAGACAAGTGGCTGTCCAATCCCCATTGATGGACTTACACCCTCTTCTTCTTCAAGTTGCCTGCTGAATGCAACTGTGGGGGTCCCTGGGGTGCCAAAAGGGGCTGGCCTAGCAAACGTTGATGATGAAGACATTTTGGGCCACAAATGAAGAGGTGGGCGGAAGAAAGCCTGAAAGCTTTCACTTTTCTTTCTGTTTGTTTGTTTTCATCCTTTCCTCTAGAAGAGGCCCTCCAATATTCTCCAGTCATCTCTCTCCTCCCCAGCTCTGGTTAATAAGACCCAAATCATTGTTACTGTTGGCCTTTTGAGTTTTCTGACAATGTTTTCAGAAGAAGAAGGAAGAGGCAATGAGTGGCAAGAAACTCCTGGGCCCAGCCGAGATATTCCGAGATATTCCGATATCTCCTGTCTCCTCACCCTTCCCAGATGCATGGACACCCACAAGAGAACCACCCACAGCCAAAGAGAAGACATTGCAGCCAAGCAGGTGAGTGGTTATCAGGCCCGGCCCAGATTGGACCTTCAGGAAAGAAAGACTCTCTCCATTTGCAGTCGAGTTGCATCTAGTAAAAGGTATGCTTTCACTAAAGTCAAGTGGTCACAGCGAAAGCAAAGCTACATCTGAGGATTCCTGCATAAACCGGTAATCTTCCCTTTTTCTCCCTGGTCATCTACAATCATGTCCACTGAAGGCCAATCATGCAGATAAGGAAGAAAAGTATTTATTTAAAAATATTTTAGGGAGGAAGCAGGGGAATCCCATCTCTTTGCTCACTCATGCCAGACCAACGCAACACTCTTGTATCATAACAAGCAAACATCTGCATCCAGTGGCTACACCATTACGTCTCCTTGCTGAATGGGTGTTGCCCACCATGAAACTGGGATGAAAAGGGCAGAGTTGGACCATGAAAATTAAGCAAATGAACTTGGATTGTTCTTGGTATAAACAAGTGATGGATTTTTCCAAGAAGTTCTAGCTTTGTGGTCTTTGGAGCCATCCAAGGAATAAGGCGGAAAGACAACAGGCAGCTGATAGAAAAAAGCAAAAGGGCCTAGAATGGCAAAATGACCATGTGTGAGATTTACTATGTGTTAAACTTACTGCACATTCCAAAAGATAAAATATGAGTGGACCGATGATCAGATTGATGTCCATGCTTGAAGCATAGAAAAACAAGGCTTTGTGTATATCTGGATGTCCTTTGGGTGTTGTGATGGTCAGATAGGGCTCACAGTTTAGGAGCAGACTGAGCTCACTTTCAAAGGTTCCCCTAAAACTTGCGTGTTGTCAATATACACAGCAAACACACCCTCACAATATGTCCCCTTCCCAAGAATGGGGACAGACCCACCATGGTGCACTCAAAATAGAAAGGGATCAGGATACGTTTTAGGATGGGAGACTTCTGTGGCCCCTGGACCTAAACCCAAGACAATGTTTCAGAGATTCCTTAGCTCAGGTGTTGTACAAAAAAAAAAAAAAACAGGGGCAGTCGGGCCTAAAGAAGGTGCATCCTGTAAAATGGCATTTCCAGAACCTTCCATCTCCGCCTTCATTCCTCAAATGAAACAATGGCATTGTTTATGGAGCCTACCCATCTTCTGGGAAACACACAGCCTAATTTTTTTGCATGAATTGCCGGTCAATTTGAGTGAGCTCCCTGACAATAATTGATTTAGGACTTGTTGGTTGTATCGGCCAAGATTCGGGAGGCTTTAAGTTCTAATCCTCCCTCAGGCAGGAAAACTTCCTGGGGGACTTTGAGCGGATCACCAGGAGACTTTTGAATTCCAGTCCCGCCTTAACTCTTATTGAATTTGGGGTGGGAAATTTGGAAACATTTTCTCAGATTAATGTGAGATACTAAAATTGGAGATTCCTAGAGTGTGAGATGGCCGAGTGTCCAATGTTGTGGGTAGTGATGGAGGAAAGTGAAATTATGGGATAATCGCTGTGGTGGGGATCAATTTTTTTTACTACTGGTTCTGTGGGCATGGCTTTGTGGGTGGGCTTTGTGGCATGGCTTGTGGGCTGGCAGTGGAAAGTTACTTCAAAAGCCCATTCCTTCCTCTCCCGACTAACCTGCTTTCCAGCTCCGTTCTCCTGTGCAGGGCAACCAATCCAGCCGATCAGCTGGGACTCAGTGGGAGGCAGAGAAGAGATGGGGGCGAGGCCAGTCAGAGGCGGTATTTGCCAGTTCTCCGAACCACTCAAAATTTCCACTACCAGTTCTCCACAACTGGTCAAAACCTACTGAATTCCACCTCTGGATAAACGCCTCTTCCATGTGGCACAAAGCCACAAGTCTCGGCCTTCTTCTACTGCTTGTGCAAGAACCAGAGGGATTTGTGTGAATCTTAGACTGACCTTCTTCTGATCCACCAGAGCTTTTCTTATCTCCTTAAAATGGAATTTGCAAAGGGATCCTATTCGCAGTTAGGAGCCTTTATGAGACATAAAAATTGATTCCCAATTGATCAGCAATCTCTGTGGTTGGAGAGCAGAGCAGCTTCCATGGGTGCCTCTTCCTAGAAACCTAGAAGTCCCCCCCCACTTATTCAGCCCCTTCTTGGACCTGGATGAACGTTATGCAGCATTGGAGGTTTGTGACCTGGTCAATGATGCGGCTGCCTTGAGACAGGATCCCTGCAACCTCCTCCTGGGAAGAGTCCCAAGGTCCCCTTTCTCTGGACATCTTCTCCAGCCCTTCACAGACAAGACAGGCTTGGAGGAGGAGCAGAGAAATGCTTTAGGTACAAATTGTAGAGTGGAAAATTAAAGAGCCTGAAAACGGCTATTTTATTTCTCTGGTTGATGAAAAAAAAAATATACAGTGGAAATTTCTTTACACACTTCATTTTTTATTTCCTTTTTTTTTTTTTTGCTGTGAAGTACATACAATCCCAAACTGAAATCCCAGACAGCTGTTCTGCTGAATTCTTTCTGCAAAGGAGGTTTTATCAGGAAATCAAGAAAGACTCATATAAGAGGGATGAAGATTTCCCTCCTCAGCTGGGAGCCAGTCAAGCATGGCATTTCACATCAATCTGGCATTTTTAGGGAGTGTGTCAGGCAACCAGGCTGGTGTTTGGTTCCCACAGCTTCCTCCTGACCTCTTTTCCTACACATTCTCTCACCACCCACCCATATGTTTAGCTGCTGTCAGTGGGAACAAGTGCGTCAATCGTTTTTTATAAGGTATCATGTTCAGTAGCTGTTGCTGAACAGCTGAATTCCTCTGAATTTTACAGCGGTCTCTTTAGCAATATTTATTGAAAGGGGAGAATTCCAGTCGTTCAACAATTCCCCATTTTGAAACATATAGATATCATTTTCTTTGACTCCTGCATACTATCAAAATGGAAATCAAATAAAAGAAACATTAAAAATTCTTCCACTATCATAATGATGTTATATCTCATGTTTTTACATTTGTTCTGGCTGTGAGATGCTCCTTTGTGTTCAGCTCTGGCCTCAGAAGGATAATGTAGCACTTGGGGATGAAGATGCAGCCCACCAGACCAGCACTGGAGGCCAGGATGGAGAAGACCTGCACAGCCACCATGTGTTTCCCTTTGGTGCTCAGGTAGGTGGGCACAAAAGTCACCCAGACACTGCAGAAGACCAGCATGCTGAAGGTGATCAACTTGGCTTCGTTGAAGGCCCCAGGCAGATTCCTGGCCAGGAAAGCCACCGTGAAGCAGACGGCAGCCAGGAAGCCCATGTAGCTGAGGGTGACGTAGAACATGACAACGGCCCCTTGGTTGCATTGCAGGATGATCTCTCCAGGCTGGGAGTGGAGGTCAGAGTCAGGGAAGGGGGAGAAACTCCCAGCCAGATGGAGCAGATGATAACTTGGACACCAGAAGAAGACAGGATGATGGAGTTGGCCAAGCTCTTCCCCAACCATCTCTTTGCTCGGTTTCCTGGTTTTGTGGCCAGGAAAGCCAGCACCACCATGATGGTTTTGGCCAAGAGAGAAGAAACGGCAACTGAGAAGATGATGCTGAAAACCGTTTGTCGGAGAAGGCAGGTGGCTTTCCTTGGTTGACCAATGAAGAGAGAAGGAGACAAGAAGCAAAGCAGGAGGGAGACCAGGAGGATGTAGGAGAGGTCCCGGTTGTTGGCTTTGACAAGGGGAGTTTCTCGGTATTTAATGAAGATGATTAAAACAAGGCCTGTGGTTAGGAACAAGAATAGGGCAAAAGAGACCAGGATGATGCCCAGAAGTTCTTCATAAGACAGGAAGGTTATAACTTTGGGGATACATTGGACTCTTTTTTTATTTGGGTATTTATCATCCGGACATTTGGTGCATTTTTCTGTATCTGAGAAAAAAAAACAACAACCCCATATTTCTTTGTCCTTTGCATTTCAAAATATATTGTACATTCTTTGGGAACAAGTGATTATCAGGAGCATTTTCTGGGATGGATTTCTTAATATTTCCAGAGACAAAAAATAACTTTATCACTTTTTTAAAAAAATATAGCTACAGTATATTTTTGATAGGCTATGAAATTGAGGGAAGCTTTGGACTTGAAAGATTTCCTTTGTAATGTTCAGAATATTGATAGGAACCTCCATTACTAAAGGAAAATAATGAATCAATTAATCTTTCTAGAGAAACTTACGTGCAAGATGGCAATTCTTGTCATACTTGCCTAAGAGGTGGCTGGCAGATCAAGTGACTGTTGCAAATAATTTGGAATGGCCATTGGAGCAGTGGTGATACGGGTGCAGACACATACAGGCATAACTATCCATGCCACCATATTGTGTATCTCGTACATCAGCAACACCTTTTCAGTGTTCCTCAAAGGGAACCCATGTAGACTGCATTGCAATCCTCCTTTCAGGAGGTGGACCTAAAACAATTCCTCGTGTTTCAAGGAACTCAGGTGTTCCTAGAGAAGTAAATGTGGAAGGAAGGACACATCCAACCTAAAAAGAAGAAATATTTTCTCTGGCAGTAGTAAAGCTTGTCCAATCTGCCACAGCCACCTCTCTCTATCCAGCCCTTCCTTCACAGTCTTTTTGCTCTTCTGTTTAGATAAGAAATGAGGCATTTTGGAAATAAACCAGAAACCAATTAAGCTTCAAAGTGTGTTTTAATTCACACTTTCATGACAATGCTATGGATGGATCCAGTTCCACCAGGCCTCCCATTTTCCTCTGGTGTCACCCACCTTTCTGAATGGAGAAGGTCCCCTCCGGACAAGGAATGCAGTCGTAGCAGCAAACTGGCTCTCCTTCTCGAGCCCTCTTGACAAATCCAGGATGACAACTTTCCACACATTCAGATTGAGGAAAGGACTGAGCAGAAAAAAATAAGATTGCCAAAGGAAATGTGTTAGGACTCTCCGTCCATGGAAAATGGAGGTAAAAATGGATATTAGACAAGATATAGATATTAGCCTCTGGTCTTCACTTAAGTAAATACAAAATCTCTCACTAATTACAAATGGTTGGAGATATAACTTCTGGAAGATTTTTCCTTTAGTTCCTCTCTTTTGCTTTTGGCATCTCACATTGCCCAAAAAAACAGGACTTTATTAAATAGAAAAGTCTGGAGAGATGGAACCAGGGGTGAGATTCTACTGGTTCTGTCCAGTTCTATAGAACCAGTTGTTATGATTCTGCGCAGTTCGGAGAACCGGCAAATTGCACCACTGACTGGCCCCGCCCGTCTCTGCCTGCCCCTCCCCTCCGCTCCCAGTCAGTCCTTATCGTGCATGCGCGGCATCGCCTGCAGCCTGCTTTTGCCCACTCGCCAGTCCAGCCATTGCTGCATGCCTTCCGCTGTGGCCCTGCCTGATCTCCCTGGGTGAGTGAGGCTCTGCAAGCTCTTGGGCCCAGTCACCTACCTGCCACTGCCGGTCACCTTTACCCCCCCACCCCACTTGCCTTTTGCTGCCACCACCCGCCCCCTCACCCCCAGCAGGTAAGGCCCAGTATCTGCGGTGAATCCAGGCGGGGGCGAGATGCAGACTGGTGGGGAGCCGAGCTACATTTCGCTGTACTGGAAGACATGTGGAGAGGCTCGTGTTCTCCTACTGCTGGGAGAGCAAGAGAGTCTTTCCTGGCACAGCTCCGGGCGGCAGAGAGAAACAGGATTCAAGCGGGCTGCTTCTCTGCCGCCCAGAGCCACCCATTTCCCTATTGGAGAGGAAGTTGCAAACTTTTTGCTGTGCCGGGAAAGACTCTCTTGCTTTCCCAGCAGCAGGAGAACATGAGCCTCTCCACCTGTCCTCCGGTACAGCGAAATTTAGCTGGGATTCACCACAGGTTCTGGGCCTTACCTGCTGGGGGTTAGGGGTCCAGGTGGCAGCAGCAAAAGGCAAGTGGGGTGGGGGTAAAGGTGACCGGCAGCCCGGTTGTACCCATGTGGGCAATAGGTGTCGTCATTTTGAAGTTGAGGGAGAATTTGGAGAAAGAGATGGAGAGTCCTACAGTGGCCGGCACAGGAGCGCCGTTGAGATGCGGGGAAGTGGCCTTCCGGTGGTCCAACCAGGTGTTCGGGCTGGAGGCGAGCCACAGGAAGTCAGAGCACTGACGAAAGGGGAACTGCCAGGGGGAGCTACCCTCTCCATGCTGAATTGAGACCATTTGGGGTAGTCCTAGGAATTGGGTGAGTCGAGGCGCAGCTCCTTGCCTTCTTAGCTCAGGGAATGGCCGTTTCCTGCAGGAGGAGGACTGCGGATGGGGGAGGTCTACCTGAGTGACTCCTCCGCCGTCTTCACCAGATTATTTGGACACTTACAAGCAAGCACAGCTAAAGGCACTGCTGTCACATGTCAGCCCAGACCTCACGCTGCGGCTCCGTAAAGCCAACACCAAAGAAGTGGGCAATCAGGTTAACCTGTGGTGCAATGCTCACTCGGATCTCGGCCGCTCCAGGTCATCCGACCTCAAAGCCCTTTGAGCTGCCGTTCCCAGGTTTCTACTCGCCTGTGCTTGGTCGCCTCCTCTTCACCTTGCTGAAGCGGCTGGCCCCCCCCCTCCTCGCCTGGCCTAAGAAGTGAGGGTGAGGGGGGATAGTGAAGGGCGGGTCCCTATCTTCCGATCTCTCTCCCACTCTGTTGTGTGTGTCTCCTGAAAGGGCATGGCCAAGCCAGCAAGTCTCCTTGGCGCTCTTTGTACTTCTTCATTTCTTCTTTTGGAATCAGACTGGCTGAACAATTGCCAGCCCGGTGGAAGCATCCCTTCGGGCGACTCCTCCTCCTCCTCCTCCTCCTCCTCTCATAACCGCCGTTGTGGCAGGGCGGGAGGGTGCATGCGCACGGGAGATGCTCCTCAAGCAAATGCCAAAGCACAGCAAAACCAGTATGGGGCGGGTGGCTGCTCACTTGAGGAGCGAGCATCTCCCCACACAACTGCACCCTCCTGATCCATCCACAGCTGCCGGGTGCAAGAGGAGGAGGAAGAGGAGGAGGAGGAGGGTCACCCGAATGGACGCTTCCACCGCGTCTGGCAATCGTTGTTCAGCCAGTCTGGATTCAAAAAGAAGAAATGAAAGAAGTAGCGAAGAGCGCCAAGGAGAGCTTGCTGGCTTGCAGGCTTCAGACACACACACACACACACACACACAGACACACACACACACACACAGAGTGGGGGAGAGAGAGGGGAAGATAGGGACCCGGCCACTTCGCTATCCCCCACCGTCACCCTTACCTTCTCGCACTGCTCCATTTTGTGAACCACCTATGGTTTAGTATCTCCTTCAAACTGGTGAGAATCCCACAAGGGCTGGGGAATGTGTCACTAAGAGCTTCAGGTTTGTTTGCTCCTTGTGCCCAAACTAGCAAAGAAAAAAGGGGAATTCTGTTGACCAGGGCCTGAATTCAGATGAATTTGAATCATGATTGGGTGGAGGTCCTTTTGGTCCCATTGGGAGAGAAGCTTCATCCTGCTTGGGGAAAAGTGTCCCCTGAAAGGGCCGGTTCATAGTTGGGGAGGTTCTTAAAGAGACCCGACCTGGTCAGACTTACCCATGCCTCTCTTTTACACACCACACACACACACACACACACACACACACACACACACACAGGGGGGGAGGGGAAGACAGGGAAAGAGGCAGAATAGAGAGAGAGATACAGAGAGATACAGAGAGGGGGAAGAGAGAGAAAAAGAGAGGGAAAGAGTGAAATAGAGGGAATGAGAGAAGAGGAAGAGAGAGACAAGAAAGGAAAGAGAAAGAAATAAAAGAGAGAAAGGAAGCAAAAGGAGGAAAATGGATAGACAAAGAAAGGGAGAGATGGAAGGAAGGGACAAAGAAAGAAAAAGAAAGAAAGAGATGGAGGGAGGAGAAAGTGAATGAGATATATGGATGGATAGATAAATACATGGAAGGAGGGAGGGAGAGAGAGAGAGAAAAAAGGAGAGGAAGGAAGGACACAAACCCTGGCTTCAGAAGACTCTTTGAAGCAGCACAGCAATCTAGGGCTGGGCTGCAAGGGATCTCGGAGGTCATCTAGTCCAACCCCCTGCTCCAGCAGGAGATCCTTACAGAATCAAAGAATAGCAGGATCAGAAGGCTGTGTGCGCGTGTGTGTTTGTGTGTTTGTGTTTATGGTTGTCAAAACTCCAAAAACAGGTCAAGGAGCTCTGGGGAGATCAGTCATAAATTAGAACACTTGCTAAGCAACTGGCCATTAAGCAAGGACCACTTGTATTTGGTTTGCCAGTCACATGGCCACATGGCCATGCCCATCTGGTCACGTGACCATCAAGCCACGCCCACAAATTAAGCCACGCCCACAGAACCGGGTTGTTACAAAATTTGAATCCCACCCCTGGATGGAACTGAGAAAAGATTTCAGCATTAAGTGATAACCAGCCGGTTCCTTCTCATGACCCCATTAACACGCATTTCTCCCCTCTTCTCACACCCATAATTTTAAGGTGTGATATCAGAACAATCTTGATAATTTCAGGTGAACTGAAAGCCTTGGAGCTGCTTCCTAGGAGCAGAAGGCCCATTGCTCCATCCCAGGGAGGGTGAAAGGGAGGCATGGAGAGCTCTGGCCAGGTCCGGCCTCCTTAAGAGCCTCCCAGATTATGGAGCTGCCCCTTCAGGGGACACTTTTCCCCAAGCAGGACGAGAAGAAGCTTCTTTCCCCAATGGGGCCAAAAGGGACCTCCGTCCAATCACGATTCAATCCCATCCGATACAGTCCAAGCCTGGATTCAGGCCCCGGTCAGCAGAATTGCCGCCTTCGTTGCTCTTCTGGGCACAAGGAGCAAACCACCAGAAGCTACTAGGGACACATTCCCCAGCCCTTGTGGGATTCTCACCCGTTTGATGGAGACCCTTAATTGTACGTGGTCCACAAAATGGAACAATACCGATGCCTCCCAAGCAGCCTAAGGGAAAAAATCCGGTTTCTACTGCCCAGATTCAATTCTCGGTGAAGGTCAACCACCTTTGGGGAATAGCATCAGCCCTCTTGAAATGGGACCTCAGGCTTTTTGAAAAATGGAGAGAAGACACCAAACTTTCTCCTACCTTGTTGAGCAACTTTAGCCGTGAAAGAACATTTTTTCTGATATAAAGTCTCTGTCTTTCAAAATACGCCACAGTCTCTCTCCTGGGATCATCCCTGGGAAGAACGAAGAAGCCCAAAATGCTCACATTTGCTGCTACCTCTCCATTTGGGTCCATGTACAATTCAATCTCCGAAATATTGACAAACTCATTCTTCTCCAGGAAAGGATGGAACTAGAATGGGAACATGCAGCAATTTTAAAAGCAGAAAACTTTGTTTCTTATCCCAGACGCTTTTTCAATATTTAATCTTTCTTCTGTAGTTGTCTAATTTACAGACATGCTTCATTAGGAAAATGGGTGTTACAACTATCTTACAAGTGAAGGGAAAAAGTTCATAAAAATTTGTCGATCATATTTTGACAATATAGATTTTGACAAAATATAGTTGAACAACAGAAAAAAGGAGATTTATGAACTCCCTGAAAGCAACAGGTTGGTTATCAGTGTTAGGAATAACATAGGTTACCTAACGTAGTTTGGGTAAAAAATAATATATATAAACTATGATAGTGAATTTAAGTTTGTGTCACTTTAAACAGCAAAGCATGTAATTTCGGGTGCGGTGGTAAAACCGCCATAAGAGGGAGCAAGAAAACCTGCTAGCTTACTGTATTGCTGGCTTACTGGATTGCTTGCTGACGATGATGGATTGTTAACTGCGTGTTATCTGCTGTTGCTGAAGGAAGAAAAGGAGGTTTTATTTCTTCATATCTCTACTGCGAAGAGATATATTACTGGACTGATATTTGTAAGTTTACCTACCTCTTTTTCGACACTGGATTTTGCAACTAAATAATCCCCGGATGGACTGAACTAGTGTATGATATATGGACTGTTTGACTATGCTATAAATCTTACTGGAATAAACTATTTAACTAGTACATTGTATCTGTTTTACTGAGTGTAAGCTACAACAACGTTTATCTCACATATTTGCCTGCCTGCCTGACTGCCGTGCGATTCTGCTAGGGTGTATATCCCTAACACTGGTTATGGGCCCAGCTGCACAGTCAGACTAACCAGGATATAACAGGCTTATATAAAGTGAGAGTTTGTGTAGTTACACAATACTGTAAACAGACAGCTGTGTTCTATTAATTATAGTTTAATATCCAGAAAAGATGGCACAAGTCAATTTACAAAGTTTGTCTCTAATATCCAAACTGGATGGAACAAACTATGTTTCATGGTCTATGAAATGCAGCCTACTTCTACGCAGAGAAGGTTTGTGGAGTATAATTCAAAACCCACCAGAGGTAGATGCATGGGATCTGGAAGATGAGGATGATGCCCAGAAAATACAATAATATAAACTGAAGAATGAGCAAGCTCTCTGTTTAATAGGACTAACACTCTGTGACCAGCAGCTTGTCCATATTCGTGGAGAAGAAACAGCTGCAAAATGT
Source organism: Notechis scutatus (assembly GCF_049901735.1). Lineage (NCBI taxonomy): Eukaryota > Metazoa > Chordata > Lepidosauria > Squamata > Elapidae > Notechis > Notechis scutatus. Next base: position 47,165 of record NW_028263166.1, read on the forward strand.
TGGGAGAATTTAAAGAAGATTTATGTTCGAGACAGTGTAGGAGCACATATAAATCTTACACGGAAACTGTTCAGAACACATCTTCAAAAGAATGGAGACATGTTGAGTCATTTAAACATAATGAAGAGAATTTTTCAGGAACTGCATGAAAAAGAACTTATCTTCACAGAACTCCATCAGGTTTATATAATTTTGTCTTCGTTAGATGAGAGTTATGACGACTATGTAACTTCATTGGAAGTACTGCCAAAAGATAACCTCACATTAACTGACATTACTGGCAGATTAATTGAAGAAGCCAGGAGAAGGCTTGAAAGGGATCAACTCAAAGGAACCACAAGAAGATAAAGAATCTACGACAGCCTATACAATTAGAAAATGTTTTAATTGTGGAGGAAAAGGACATTTGGCTAGATTCTGCAAGAAAGGAAAACGCAACAATGCCAGCCAAAATGCTAAAAGGCATCAAAAGGATGAAAATGCTTAGAGTTAGCCATGTATAGCAACAAAACTGTGAATAATAATTTATGGGTTGTAGATAGTGGAGCATCGCACTGCATAACGAAAGATAAGAAAAGATTTGTTAAGATGTCCACGAGTTCACAGCAGATATCGTTAGCTAATGGCTGGAAAATGAAAGCAAAATGTGAAGGTATTGCACATTGTTCTTGCATAAAAGAAAATGTAAAAATGTTATATGTACCACAACTTAAGTTTAATTTGCTTTCGGTTAGAGTTTTGTTAAACTAGGTTATGTAGTTACCTTTAGGGGAGAAAACTGCATAATAGAAAAGGAAGGTAAAAAGTGACTGCAACTTTAAAAGGTGAATTGTATGTGTTAAATGATAATTCATTAGAGGTAGCTAACACAGTATATAATAATGTTAAACCTCATGATGAATGCATACATTTGTTACACAGACGTTTAGGGCATATAAATTTTAAAATGCTCAAGCAAACGGTTGAACTGTCTGAAGGTATAAAACTGAAGCCTTGCAGTAAGTATTTGCACTGCAATACTTGTAGTCAAGAAAAAGCAAGGTAATACCAGCAAATAGAATTAATGGATTTAAAACTAAGGAACCTCTAGAGGTCGTATTTGCTGATATTATAGGTCCTAAAAAACCAAGTGTGGGAGGTGCTCGTTATATACTAAGTATAATGGATCATTATTCCAGATATGGTTTCTGTTATTTAATGAAGAGTAAAACGGAAACATATCAGAATTTCTTTAATTGGTTGAAGTTTGCAGAAAGAAAAACTAAAAGGAAACTAGTAACTCTTGTAACTGATAATGGTACGAATTTATAAATAATAAATTCCAAAATAGACTGAAGATGGCAGGTGTTGAACATAAAAAATCTGCACCATATATAGGCCACAACATAATTCCTTTATAGAAAGACGAGGCCAAACAATACAGGCAATGGCTCGTACTATGTTGTCGGATTCAGGATTATCTGAAACTTTGTGGGGAGAAGCAATAATGTGTGGTAATCATATATTGAATAATGTTGTTAACTCAACAACAGGTGAATTACCATTCACACGGTGGCATGGTAGAAAACCTGACCTAAGCTACATGCACACATTTGGAGCACCAGCATGGGTGCATATTCCTACACAACTGAGACATAAGGGGCAGCATAGGGCTAAAAAGTTATTCTTTGTAGGTTATGAATCTAATCACAAATCATACAGATTCTGGGAAAAAGGTACATCTAGAGTTTACTGTAGTGCTAGTGCACAATTCCTTGAACATGTAGGATGGGAAAAACTGGAGCAAGATTCAAGCAAGGATGTAATCATAGAAACCTACAAAAAACCAAAATCACATATCAGTAATAAGAAGAGTACAATTAAAGAGGAAGTACAGGAAGAGCACATAGGACCAGAACAGGAAGAAATAGGTGAAGAGGAAGAAAAAGATAACCAGGAACAGGTAGTACATGAAAGTCCACCTGTAAGCCCTGTAATACCTAGACGGTCAACACGTGAAACCAGACCACCTGACAGGTACCAAGCAAGTGTAGTTTGCCAAGTTAGTAAGGTTCCAACTACTGTTGAAGAACTTAAAATGTATCCAGTAAAGAACAGGAAAATTGGCAAAAAGCAATGGAGAAAGAATTAAATTCATTGAAACAAATGGAAGTTTATAAAAATGTTAAATTACCTCCAGGTGAAAAGTCCATTGGCTGTAAATGGATATTTAAATTAAAAACAGGTAAAAATGGGACTGTTACCCATAAGGCTAGGTTGGTAGCTCAAGGATTTAATCAAACTGCATGTGATTATGATGAAGTATTTGCACCAGTCTAAAAGCAACAACCTTGAGAGCAGCTTTAGTGTGGGCAGCTAAGAATAACTATATTATAAATCACTTAGATGTAGAAACTGCCTATCTGCATGCACCATTGCAGCACACTCTATACTTAAAGAAACCTGTAGGAATTAAGGATGATAAAAATAATAATGACTGTTGGAAGCTTAAAAAGAGTCTCTATGGATTAAAACAATCTGATTACGAATGGAACCAATATATTGTTAAGGAGTTAAACAATATAGGGTTTAAAGCAGGTTTAGCTGATCCATGTGTATTTAAGAAAGAGACAAATGGAACAGTGTCATTATTATTGTTGTTCACTGATGATATTGCCTTAATTACAAAAAACTAATAATGAAGCTACTGAAATAATATCATTATTAGGTAAGAGGATAAAATTAAAGCAATTAGGAGAGATAAAACAGTATCTAGGATTGACAATAAATAAAACCAAAAGTGGCTATAAGATATCTCAAGAGGATAAGATTTATCAATTACTAAAAACATACAAGATGGAACTTTGTAAACCGGCAAAAACTCCAATGAGTCAGGAATTTAGTCACACTGATGTTCAAAGTCCAAAATTCGATAAAACTATCTATCAATCGCTAATTGGTAGTTTATCGTATATTAGTAATTGGTCAAGGCCAGATATTGCATATAGCATTAATCAATTGGCAAGATTCAACGCTGAACCCACTGAACAACACTGGCAAGCACAAACGTATATTAAGATATCTTAAAAGGACAATGCACTATGCATTGTATTTGGAGCCAAAAGATGATCTGATTTTAAGTGCATATGCTGATGCAAGTTTTGCAACAGACATAAACACTAGGAAATCAACTTCAGGTATGGCTATGATGTTAGGAAAAGCACTGATTGGTTGGAGGTCAATTAGACAGCAACACATAAGTATGTCCACAATGGAAGCAGAATTTTCATGTCTATCTTTATTATGTACTGATTTAATTCTGTATAAACAGTTGTTATTAGATATGGGAATAGCTGTTAATTATTCTATTGTAGTTTATGAGGACAATCAAGCAGCCATACGGTTGGCTACAAATATTGCTGTAAAAACGAGATCTAAGCATACAGATCTTAGATATCTGAATGTAAGGCAATCTGTAAAAAATGGTTTAATAAGATTGGAATATTGCATTACTGAAGAAAATATTGCCGATCAGTTTACAAAAGCCCAAGGTGCAGTAAAGCACAAAGAAAGTTGTGACAACTATGGTTTGATGATGTAAATAGATATATATATTATTATTATTATTATTATTTTTTAAACAAGTTTTATTAATTTTTAAAACACACAAGTCATCATTTTCCATTTCATGTTTAAACCTTTTTCCATTATAAATTTAACAAGTCAGGTAAACTATAATTCTATTTTAAACCATTTCCATATAAACATACAAAAACCTCTTATCCAATTTCCCTTTATTTCTCTTCACTCTTATTCAATTTTATTATTATAATTTCATCTGCTTCTTTCTGACTTAGTTACCATTATTCTCATTCTGTATTTCTACAAGGTTTTATTAATTTCCCCCCCCAAAAAAACAACATAATCACACACACAAAACATATAAAAGATCTTTTTGGAAAGTAACTTGGACCCAGGTATCTCTCTTTTCATGGACTTCAATTATATTCAGGCTCACCTTACATATCATTACTTATTTTATTTACCATTCTAAGTCTTCTATATTAACTTCTCCACATATTTCACTCTTCTTGATTCTATCTTAATTAATCATCTTAATTTGAGTCATTATATTTATATCTTTTGTCCATTCTCTATTATACCTTTGTCTCATTCCTTTTAAAAAAAAAGAAATTTCTCCTGAAATCACTAATCAGAGTATGATGCCTTTCTATCCCCCCACTAAATTAATCAAATTAATCTTTAAAATACCCAATCCGATTTTGCTAGGTACATTCTAACTGAATAATACATCTAAAACAATTAAATACATAGTTAAACAATAGATTAAAATATTAAAAACAAAATACTATAATGAAGGTTTTATAATAACATCAATACCATAATCTTCATAAACTCTTTAATTAAAGTTTAATATTCTAAATCTCCCCTCATATTATATTTTCAAACCAATCATTATTAACATTCCAACATTTTAATCTCTTATCAACTCTCAAGCCATTTAAATTTTCTATTTCTGATACAATACTACAATATCATCTTATGTACCTTGCAAAATCTCTTTGAAGAAATTATACTTATCCTTTATCTCTAAAAAAAATTTCTTTTTTCTCATTTAATTTCAAAACTTTGTAACTTTTCTCCACCTTTTCCCTTTCTTTCTTCCCCCAACAAACCTTTCTAGCCCCCCTTCTAGCCCCCCTTCTTCTAGCCTCTGCCTTGCTGGTTTCCCTTCTCTGTCGCATTCCTCTTCCCTTTTGTTTACCATCCTTATATTGATTTTGCACTTTGTTTTTCCCTTTCTTAAATGTTTTGTTAAATCTTAAGTCCTTTATTTCTCTTCTTTTTCCTCTTCCTTCCCTCTTGGTCGAGTTCTGAGATTTATTAAAGATGGCTTCCTTTCTTTGTTCTTCTTCTGCTGTCTTCATCTGTTGTAATGTTTGTTGATAATTAATAAGCGCCATTTCTAAAAAAAGAAAAGTGGGGATTTCCGGTTTGTCGGCTTCGCGAGCGGCAGGGATTTGCGAAGCTGCGTGATCCCTGCCGCGCTAGCCGTTTTTGGGGCTCCGACCCAGACGGGTGCGGAGCTAGGCTGCCCTGCAGGGGCAGCTGAAGGTAGGGGGGATCCGGAGAAGGGTTTGGGGGTGTTGCAGACCCCCTCCCCGGCCGGCAGAACCCCCTTTTCCCAGGACGGTGCAGCGGCGGTCCGTAATGGCCGCCACAAAGAAGCTGGCAGCCGGGTAAGAATGCGCAGGAGGAAGTGGAGAAAGTACTTGAGAAGAGAAAGTTTTTCTTGGTTCCTAGGACTCTAAGACATATTTAACAAAATTCCTGAAAAGCATGACTTTCTGAATGATACCTTCGAGAAGAGGAAAAAGGCGGCAGTTTAATGGTGCTGAAAGGATAGCTTACCCTCTTTTTTTACGGAATAAAAAGTGAACATTAAGAAACCTATTTTTTTTAGGTGAAAACTGGCTCTAAGCGGTGAGTGGGAAAAGAGGGGAATTAAAAAAAATATTTGTATGCTAAGACTTTGTTGGAGGAGATGCCTTAAGGATTGAAAGTCTAAAATATATTGTAATAAGACTTTAAGAAACAGATTTGGACTTTCCTTTTCTTTAATTGATACTACCCCAGGAGGTGAGAGTTGGAACTCTGCCTTGGTTTGGACTGACTGAGAACTTTGGGATTGTCTTATTTTTCCTTTGGAATATTCTGGCTGTTGTAAGAGAAAAGAAAAGAAAAGATTTATAATGGCTTCTTCTATCGAGGAACTGAGAAAAGACTATGAGCAAGCAAAACAAAATGGTAAAGCTGGTTTGAAAGAATAGATATATATATTATTATATTACCCAAAAGGGGAGAATGTTAGGAATAACATAGGTTACCTAACTTAGTTTGGGTAAAATAATATATATAGATTATGATAGTGTTTTGTCACTTTAAATGCAGAACATGTAATTTTGGGTGCGGTTGTAAAACCACCATAAGAGGCAGCAAGAGAACCTTGCTAGCTTACTGTTTGCTGGTTTACTGGATTCCTTGCTGACGATGATGGATTGTTAACTGCGTGTTATTTACTGTTGCTGAAAGAAGAGTTTTTACTTCTTCTTATCTCATACTGCGAAGAGATAAATTACTGGACTGATATTGTAAGTTTAATTGAACTCTTTTTCGACACTGGACTTTGCAACTGATTAATCCCTGAACGGACTGAACTAAGTGTATGATATATGGACTGTTTGACTATGCTATAAATCTTAGCTCAAGCGTACCAACAGCTACCCGTTGATGTGGAAACTGCGGAAGCACAAACTATCGTTACGCATAGAGGCGCTTTTAAGTGTAAAAGACTCCAATTCGGGGTGAGCGTAGCTCCGGGAATTTTTCAAAGTTTGATGGAGAGACTTTTACAGGGCATCAAAGGGGTCGTGCCATATTTTGATGATGTATTAATTGCTGCCCCTAACAGAGATATCTTAGAGAAGCGTCTCAGAATGGTTCTACGGAAATTTAAAGATGCTGGCCTTAAGGTTAAAAAAAAAAATGTCAACTATGCACTGAGAGGGTGGAGTTCCTTGGATACCTCCTCGATAGCCAAGGGATCCATCCTACTGAGAATAAACTTAAAGCGATTAAAAACGCCCCAACGCCTCAGAACAAAACAGACCTCCAAGCCTTTCTGGGGCTCATTAACTTTTACAACATCTTTCTGCCCCAGAAGGCGACCGTAGCTGAGCCCTTACATCGTCTCCTTGACAAAAGAGCAACCTGGGTCTGGGGACGTCGAGAAGAACGCGCCTTCCAACAAGTTAAGGACTTGCTAACCTCGGACGCTGTATTGATGCAGTATAACGAGACTTTGCCTTTAACAATTACCTGCGACGCTTCACCGTTTGGAGTGGGAGCAATCCTGAGTCATGTACTACCAAACGGAAATGAAGCACCTATTGCATTTTTCTCTCGAACATTGTCAAAAACTGAAAGGAACTATAGTCAACTCGATAAAGAGGCCCTTGCTGTTGTATCTGCTGTGAAGCGGTTTCACGAGTATGTGTATGGTCGAGCATTTACTATAATAACGGATCACAAACCGTTACTGGGTATTATAGCAGGGGACAAACCAACCCCCAATATATTGTCGCCAAGAATGACTCGTTGGTCCGAGTTCCTGGCGGCCTACAATTATCTGTTGGAACATAGACTGGGGAAGGCCATTCCCCACGCTGATGCGTTAAGCCGCGCCCCTCTTCCGGAGGCCGTCGACGACCCAGCTCCGACCCTCGCGATGCTCCAAATAGAATCGCTGCACTCGCCGCCACTAACAGCGAGAGACATCGCCATCGACACAAAATGAGACCCTGTCCTACGACGAGTCCTCAGCTGGGTCAAACGCGGATGGCCGACCGATCAACTCCACAACGATTTCGCTCCATTTAAGAGCCGCCAGACAGAACTATTCTCCCAGAAGGGATGCATCCTCTGGGGAGATAGAGTCGTAGTACCAGAGAGGCTACAACAGACTGTTTTAGACATACTGCACGACGGACATCCGGGCATCGTACGCATGAAGGCGCTCGCTCGAAGCTACGCATGGTGGCCAGGCATCGACAAACAAATCGAAGCCTGGGTAACCACGTGCCGGAAGTGCCAGGACGTCAGTAACGGCCCACCAAAAGCGACGCCAACCGAATGGGAAACCCCGCGAGGCCCGTGGTCCCGCATCCACGTTGACTTCGCGGGGACACACATGTGTGTCCTACCAAAGGACACACATTTTTAATAACAGTCGACGCCTATTCCAATTGGCTTGAAATCCATAAAATGAAGACAACCACAACGGAATCGGTCATTACCAAGCTAAATAGACTATTCGCAACGCATGGGTTACCAGACGTATTGGTCTCCGACAACGGGCCCCAGTTCACTGCCCTAGCTTTTGAACAGTACTTAGCGGACTGGGGCATCCGCCATGCGCTAACCTCGCCGGCGCACCCTGCGGCCAACGGAAGGGCGGAGCGAATGGTCCAATTCGTCAAGAAAACCCTGCATAAAATGGACTATGGGGACATCGACGACAAATTGAACCGAATACTACTGCTTCAACACATCACCCCACATAGCATCACAAATAAGATGCTGGCCGAATTACTAATGGGACGAAAACTCTGTTCCCACCTCGATCGGCTACACCCCTCCTATTCATCGGAAAAGCCTTTCGGGTCCAGCGGGAAATGCCGCGAATTCAAGGTAGGCGACTTGGTGTTTGCTAAAAACTTTTCCGGCGATCCGTTATGGGTCCCTGCAACTATTACCCAAACAACCGGCCCCAGATCCTACCGCGTACAGACAAACAATGGCAGGGCGTGGAAACGCCATATAGATCAACTTCGATCGAGATTGCCATCCACTTCCCGTGACTCCCCTAATACGCAAACTGAGGGGGGAGGGAATATCGAGGGGGCCGAAAAAGAATTTGACGACAACGTAATCAGGGGGACCCAGCAACCCAACCAAAGAAACATGCAACCTGTAGAAGGACTAGGAAGCAGCGAGGCATCGCCGCCGGGGAATAACGCAGGGGAGACAAGCCCACGAGAACCGGAAGTAAACCTAGGGGACTGGGATAATGACGGAAGCCACGCTGAGCCTTCCCGCGCAGAACTAGAACTAGCCGAACCAAGAAACGGGGAAAGCGCTCCACCGGAAGCGGACTACGGACAAAAACCGGTGGAACAGCGTAAATTGAAAAGACAGGTTAAAAGACCTGCATACCTACGAGAGTTCATTACCACACCCCTCAAACGGAACCTAGGGGGGAGGGGTGTTATGAACTAATAAAGAACTATTAAATAAAAACGTATCCTTATGCATGCAAAGCAGGCTCGAAATCCTGCACTTTTGATTGGCCCAGAAATAGCTAGCTGGGATTGGTCCTTATGGAGCAACTAGATTGGCTATCTGTGGGACATCTCCCATTGGGCACAAGTAAAAAGGGTTGAATGCTAGCCATTGGCTAATGGGTCAGCAGCTAACCCTATAAAAGGGCTACTGCTGCCTTATAACTTTGGCTCTGTTGGTAATAGTTAATAAAGGGTTGAAGTTCATTAAGTCTCTGCCTTGTCTCCGTTCCTTGCGCCCACACTCAGAATATAACAGCTATCATGCCATGCCCTTAGACCTTCTTTTCATGAAACTAGACATACCCAATTCCAGCCACCATTCTTTGTATGTTTTAGCCTCCAGTCCACTAATAATTTTTGTTGCTCTTCTCTGCACTCTTTCTAGAGTCTCAAGATCTTTTTTACATCTGGCAACCAAAACTGGATGCAATTTTCCACGTGCAGTCTTACCAAGGCCTTATGAAGTGGTACTAACACTTCATGTCATCTTGATTCTATCCCTCTTAATGTAGCCTATGATTCAGTTTGAGTTTTTGGGGGGCAACTGTAGCATAGCGCTGACTCAGGTTTAAGAGGTCCTTCGAGGAGGTGGCTGTGCATTTCTCTGAGGAGGAATGGTCTCAGCTGGATCCTGACCAGAAAACGCTGCATTCGGAAGTCATGCTTGAAAACCATAGGAACGTGGTCTCTCTGGGTAAGAGTTTTCTAGTCCCCAATAAAGAAGAGAGATTATAGTTAGTTTTTTATTTAAAAAAACACTAATCAGATATTGTCTCCTGGGAGGGAGAAGGAAAGGATCTGGCCTTGTCGTGCTCCAAGGAAGGAAAGAGTCAACGTCTCTTTGCTTAGATGCTTTCTGTGCCATTTCTTCTCTGTATTTTTCCATTTCTATTTGAACATCTGTGGAGGCTGAAAAGAATTAAGGTGTGCTTTTATGTGTCCTCTGGAGGTCATGTGAGAGGAGTTTGTCATTTGTCCTCTGGAACAACCCCAAATTGTGTGAGAACAGAACTTTCATGCTCAGTCCGTGAAAGATCACTCTCCCAATCCAATTCAAGAACAAAGGCCTCAGGCAGTGTGACTCAGAGCATCCTAGGGTACAGGTAAACTCCGAGTTACAACAGTTCACTTAGCAACCATTCCAAGTTACGACCAGCCCTCCCCCAAGTACTTGAGACCAAGCCCCAAAATTATGAGTATTTGGCCTGCAGAGTGCTTCTGGATGCTGGGGAGGGAAAAAACAGGATGTGCAGAGAGTTTGTGAGGCGAAAAATGAGCCCATTTTTGTCCTGCAGAGTGCATCTGGACGCCGGGGAGGGTAAAAATGGGACGCACGGAGGCCAAAACTTTTTTTCCTTGTGTTCCTTCTCTAAACCTAGGTGTGTCTTATGGTCCAGTGTGTCTTCTAGTCTGAAAAATACGGTACATTGCAATTATGTGGTGAGCCATTGGTTCCCTTGTCTGCTTCAGTGCATTTGCAGAAAAAAGAGGTCTAAAGTAGTGAGACACGTGAGATCAGCAGTGGGAAATCTAGCACTATTGATCTCATTTGATCTCACACTACACTGCTTTAGGTCTCTGTTCTCTGCTAACCAAGGCCTGCACGAGATCCAGGACCATATGCTTTTCAAAGAGAGGGAAGGCATCTTCATTTTCAAAGACTTTTGCCCTGGATCTCATGCAGTCCTCAGTTCTTAAAAGAACACAGGCCTAAAGTACTGCAGTGCGAGATCACGCGCGATTAGTAGCCTGAGATCTTGAACTACTGGTCTCGTGTGATCTCGCAATAATGTACTTTAGGCTTCAGTTCTCTGCGAACCGACACCTGTACCAGATCTGGACAAAGATCCCTTGCAAGCCGATGGGACTTTGGGGCAGTGAAATAGCCATTCTTGAGGCATCCCAACCTCTCCAGTCTCAGCGCAAAGAGCGTTTACAAGCCAATGGGAGGCTTTAAGCAAGGGATTTATCTCCAAAATCTCATCGCTGGGATCGAGGAAGAGGCCGAGTGGGAGTCCTGCCCGCCAGACAGACACCGTGGAGCAGCTGCTCCAAGGTACACCAGGGAAGAAGGAGCTTGTTTCAAAATTGTTTCATTTCTCACAGGTCTCTGCGGAAATTAAGCCACCTCAATAAATCTTAAGTTTTCTCCTAATTCCTCCTTGGATGTTTCCCCTGATTATTCCTTAACTCAAAACTCGAAGTGAGATTTGCATATATATAGATAATTGTAAAGAAAGAGATGTATTCTAGATATTTGCAAAGCTTTCATGACTCATGAATATAGAAATCATGTCTATATCACACCACTGTAGTAGGCATGCAAACAAATAACCTAAATTTTCGGAAGGAAACTCAATGGACTTTCTAACATTGATCTTTTTCTCTAACCTTGTGTTAAGCCTGGATTCCCCAACGGGTGTTAAGGAAAACAAACTAAACAGAACGTGCAGCGAAGTCAGATAGGAAGACAGGTAAATGTGTGAGATAAGTTTTCTAGTTAACACGCAGTAAAAATACAGATATGCTTGTGCTATCAAAAATTATAATTTATTCCATTTAAGAATTATAGCATAGTCATGTAAACAGTCCATTAGTCATATACCAAATTCAGTCAAGTCTTGTCGAGGATACTCTAATTGCAAAGTCCGTGTCGAATAGCCAGTGTCAGTACACATATAATAAATCTGTCCAAAACTTATCTTCTCTCCGTTGAGAAAATATCTTCAAAGTAATCCAACACTTCTTCTCCTCCCCGATCCAGCAAGAATGCAGTCTTCAATAAGCCAGCCAGTAAGAGCCAGAGAGTGCCTTGCTGCTTATATAGTACTTTTACAGCTGCACCCTTAATTACATTCCTTTAGCTTAAAGTCACATACACTTTATCTGACAAACCATGATTCATCATTTTATTATCTTTACCCAAAAGTTAGGGTAAAACAATGTTATCCCTAACACCTTGTTATCATTTTCTTTTTCTTTTTTTTTAATTGAAGTTTTTTATTTTTATTTAAAAAAACCAAATCCATCTTTCAGTTATAAAGTGTGTCGACTGGGTACATATATCTTGTGCACATATTAATATTTTGTATACATTTCTTACTAAGTTTACATTCATATTACAACCTATTCAACATTATATATCATAACAATATCACTTAATTTCTTACTTTATATTCCAACCATTTATAAAATAAATCCCATATTGTTAGTGTTTGGGGATTAACCCCTAGCAGAGTATTGCAGCAGTAGTCAAGCCAGGCAGCCAAACGAGAGTGGAAGGGCCCCAGAGTATACACACACTGAACACACTGTTTGTAGTTTAAATAGTTTTTAATCCATTTAGAGTTTAAAGCATTGTCATTCAGTCCATTTGTCATTCACTATATTTCCATCCAGTAAGACTCACTATTACAGTCCAAGTTAAGAGTCCTTACAATATCTTTATCAGCCGATAAAGATATCTTCTCCTCCTCTGGTGCCTCTCTCCAGAGAAACAAACGCTGGATATTCAGCAAGACGCTCAAACAGTAGAACAGTTGAATTCCGCAGTAAATCAGCAAACACCAGGGTTATCAGTTGCCGTTTAGACTTTCTTTCAGCAAACTTAAGCCAATTGAAAAATTGTTGATATGTTTCAGTTTTGCTTTTCATTAAATAGCAAAACCCATATCTAGAATAATGGTCCATAATGCTCAGTATATATCTAGCACCCCCCATACTGGGTTTCTTTGGACCTATTATGTCTGCAAATACTACTTCTAAAGGTTCTTTTGTTTTGAAACCATTTAACCTATTTGCAGGCAATACTTTGCTCTTATCTTCACAGCAAACATTACAACGCAAATATTTATCACAAGGTTTTAACCTTATTCCTTCAGATAACTGAACTGTACGTTTTAGCATTTTAAAATTTACATGCCCCAAACGCCTATGCAATAAATGGATACATTCATTATGAGGCTTTATATTATTAAATACAGTTTGTGCCTCCCCTTTCTTACTATTATCTAAGACATATAATGTTCCATTTAAAGCTGCAGTTACCCTTTTGTTATCTTTTTCAATTATGCAATTATTATCCTTAAAAGTAATTACATAACCTAATTTATCTAATACCCTTACTGACAGCAAATTAAACTTTAGTTGCGGTACATACAACATTTTTATATCCTGGTTTATGCACGGACAATGTGCAAAACCTTCTCCTTTCGCTTTAAGATTCCAGCCATTAGCGAGAGATATATGTTGAGAGCTTGTAGACATTTTTACAAATTTTGTCTTATCTCTTGTGATGCAGTGGGATGCGCCACTGTCAACCACCCATAGATCATTCTTCACATCAGAGTTGCTAAACGTGGCTAGTTCAAATGCTTTCTTTGGCTTTTTTATATTCTGGCTTTTTCTCTTTTTGCAGAATCTTGCCAAATGTCCTCTGCCTCCACAATTAAAACACTTTTTAATTGTGTATGCCGTCGAAGATAAATTCTTTTCTTCCGGGTGCTTTACTTTGCTAAGCTGGTTTCTTTCAAGCTTTGAAGATAATTTCTCTTCTTTCTTATCTTCTCTCAGCTCGTCACGCTCACACCTTCTTCTGGCTTCTTCTAGTAGCCTGCCTGTTATGTCGGTTAATGAGAGGCTTTCTTTTGGCAATACCTCTAACGAAGTTACATAGTCATCATAGCTTTGATCTAATGAAGATAATATGATGTAGACTTGTTGCAGTTCATTAAATATAAGCTCTTTTTCTTGCAATTCTTGAAAAATGCTCTTCATACAGTTTAAATGAACTAACATATCTCCATTCCTCTGAAGATGCGTTCGAAAAAGCTTCCGTGTAAGATTTATATGTGCTCCTACACTGTCCCGAACATAAATCTTCCTGAGGTTCTCCCAGCAGTTTGCAGCATTTTCTTCTCCACGAATATGTACAAGCTGCTGATCACAGAGAGTCAGTCCTATGATGCATAAAGCCTGCTCATTTTTCAGTTTAAAGTCTTGTAACTTTTCGTTATCATCATCATCAGCAGGATCCCAGCTACTCACATCTGGTGGGTTTGCTATAATGTCCCACAAACCTTCTCTGCGTAGAAGTAAACTACATTTCATTGACCATGAAACATAGTTTGTTCCATCCAGCCTGGATATCATGGACAGTTGTGACAAATTTACTTGTGCCATTACTCTTCAGATATTTTGACTATTTTAAACTAATTAAAACAGTTTGTTTTTACAGTAATGTGCAACTCACACCAACTCTCTCTGCTATATCCTGGTTAGTTAGGCTATGCTGCTGGGCCCATAACCAATGTTAGTGTTTGGGGATTAACCCCTAGCAGAGTATTGCAGCAGTAGTCAAGCCAGGCAGCCAAACGAGAGTGGAAGGGCCCCAGAGTATACACACACTGAACACAAACACTGTTTGTAGTTTAAATAGTTTTTAATCCATTTAGAGTTTAAAGCATTGTCATTCAGTCCATTTGTCATTCACTATATTTCCATCCAGTAAGACTCACTATTACAGTCCAAGTTAAGAGTCCTTACAATATCTTTATCAGCCGATAAAGATATCTTCTCCTCCTCTGGTGCCTCTCTCCAGAGAAACAAACGCTGGATATTCAGCAAGACGCTCAAACAGTAGAACAGTTGAATTCCGCAGTAAATCAGCAAACAGTAGCATACAGGATCATCTTGGTCACAGGCACAGTACAAACAGTATTCACAGTTAGTCACAGTAAGCTTTCCAGCTTCTAATGCTTCCTTATATTGTAACTTCTAACCGCACCCTAAATCAGCTAATTGTCTGCAGCATTGTGCTTAAAGTGATAAGCACTTAAACCATGATATCTAAGTTTTATATATTTATTCACCCAAACCATATTTGGTATCAATGTTATACCTAACATACTCCCCTTTTGGGTGAAATAAATATATAATACCTTTACAATCTAATCCCATATTTTTCACAACTCTCCTGGTGCTTACTGGCACCTTGGGCTTTAGTAAAATTATCAGCTAAATTGTCCTCCGACATACAGTACTCTAGCTGAATCATCTTACTTCTTACAGATTGTCTCACGTTTAGGTATCTTAGATCTGTATGTTTGCTCCTTGTTTTTACTGCAATATTTGTGGCCATTTGAATTGCTGCCTGATTATCTTCATGTATAATTATAGGATAATCCACAGTTATACCTATATCAATTAACATTTGTTTATACATTATTAATTCTGTACATAACAGTGATAAACAGGAGAATTCTGCCTCCATAGTAGACAAACTTATATGCTGTTGTCTTATTGACTTCCAGCCTATTAATGTCTTACCCAGCATTATGGCTGTTCCTGAAGTCGACTTTCTAGTGTCTCTTTCTGATGCAAAACTAGCATCTGCATAAGCACTCATAATTAAATCACCTTTTGGTTCTAAATACAATGAATAATTCATTGTCTTTTTAAGATATCTTAATATCCTCTTAGCTGCAATCCAGTGTCTTTCACATGGTGCAGAATTGAATCTAGCCAACTGATTCACACAGTACGATATATCTGGTCTAGACCAATTGCTAATATAAGAAAAACTACCAATTAAAGATTGATAAATCACCTTATCAAACTCCGGGCTTTGTTCATCAGTGTTGCTAAACTCCTGACTCATTGGAGTCTTAGCCGGCTTACAAAGCTCCATCTTGTAATCTTTTAGCAATTTGCTTATCTTATCTTCCTGAGATATCTTAAAACCTTTCCGTGTTTTCTTTATATTTAAACCGAGATATTTCTTTATCTCCCCTAATTGCTTGATCTTTATTCTTTTTCCTAATGATGCTATTATTTTATTTGCTTCATCATTAGTTTCAGTTATCAATGCAATATCATCTGTGAACAACAATAATAATGATATTTTCCCATTTGTCTCTCTCTTAAACAGACATGGATCGGCTAAACCAGCTTTAAATCCTATATTGTTTAGTTCTTTTACAATATACTGGTTCCATTCATAGCCTGATTGTTTAAGACCATAGATGCTTTTCTTTAACAACCAACAATCATTATTATCCTTATTTTCACTTTTAATACCAACAGGTTTTTTCATATAAATAGTATGTTTTAATGGGGCATGCAAGTAAGCAGTTTCCACATCTAGATGGTTAACTATATAGTTTTTACTAGCTGCCCACACTAAAGCTGCCCTCAAGGTTGCTGCCTTAAGACTAGGTGCAAACACCTCATCGTAGTCATTGGCATTCTGCCTAAAACCTTGGGCTACTAACCTTGCCTTATGGATTAAATTACCATTTTTATCTGTTTTTACCTTAAAAATCCATTTGCAGCCAATGGATTTCATACCTACAGGTAATTTGGCATTTTCATACACCTTCAT
>NW_028263166.1:63548-149064 GCF_049901735.1 Notechis scutatus
CTTGTTTTGACTTTTAAAGAAATTAATTAAATTGTTGACACCATATTATATTTGGGTCATCCCATGTAAAGTGGTCTAGTGGTCCCATCACGGATTTTGATGAAATTTTGTGTGAACATGCACACATGTCCCCAATGAACATTGGTGAAGTGTTAACATTTGTCATTTGCTTGACCCCATATCGCAGCCTTCTACAGTATGACTCTGACGTTTCAGCAACAGAGACATATCTCCAGCAATATTTTGTTGAGAGAAACAAAACTTCGCCATCTTGTACAACTACTTGTGCTCTATTAAACAAAATAATAAAAACATTCTCATGAGCAATCTCCATCTAGATAATGTGGAGCAAAGTTGGCCTGAAAACATTGCAGTTCAAAAAAATGTTAGTTTGGCTTTTTATATCTCTGGAAGGAAAGGTATGATAAACGTGAAACTTTGCTCATAATAACTTAGCAACACAAGGTTTTTTAATAAAATTTCATTCTCCTACTGCTTTTCAATAGTTTACAAATTGAGTGTAAAGTTGACGTTTTTTGTAAAAATGCCAAAAATAGGGTATTTTCAGGCCACTTTTACAAAAAAAAGACCTTCTGGAAACTCCGTTAAATCTTTCTCATTAGAAAGAGCATGTTTCAACCCCCCTAAAAAAGTAGGGTTGGTTTTTCATCGCTGATCTACAAAGCCCTAAAAATAAGGACAAAGTTGAGGACGTTGCTATGCAGGGGTGGGATTCAAATTTCTTAACAACCGGTTCTGTGGGCGTGGCCTAATTTGTGGGTGTGGCTTGGTGGTCATGTGACTGGGGTGGGAATGGCTTGCTGACCTGAGCGTGGCTAGGTGGTCCTGTGACTGGGGTGGGCGTGGCCATGTGACTGGCAAACCAAATGTAAGTGGTCCTCACTTAATGGCCAGTTGCTTAGCAAGTGTTTTTTGCCAGTTTCCAAGGCCTGGGGAGCCCTGGAGAGGGCAGGGCGAGGCCCAGGCAGGTTGCCATGTGACTGGCAAACCAAATGTAAGTGGTCCTTGCTTAATCACCAGGTCCTCACTTAATGGCCAGTTGCTTAGCAAGTGTTTTAATTTATGACTGACCTCCACAGAGCTACTTGGCCTGTTTTTGGTGTTTTGACAGCCACACACACACACACACACACACACACCCTTCTAACCCTGCTATTCTTTGATTCTGTAAGGATCTCCTGCTGGAGCAGGGGGTTGGACTAGATGACCTCCGAGATCCCTTGCAGGCCAGCCCTAGATTGCTGTGCTGGTTCAAAGTCTTCTGAAGCCATGGTTTATGTCCTTCCTTCCTCTCTTTTTTCTCTCTCTCCCTCCCTCCTTCCATGTATTTATCTATCCATCCATATATCTCATTTACTTTCTCCTCTCTTCCTCTTTCTTTCCCTTTCTTTCTGCCCCTTCCTTCCATCCCCTTTCTTCCTTTCACTTCCTTTCTCTCTCCCTTTTTCTTTCCCTTTTCTCTTTTCTTTCTTGTATCTTCCTTCTCTCTTTCTCTCTCTCCTCTCTCTCTTTCCCTCTTTCCCTCTCTCTTTCTGTATCCCCCTCTCTCTCTCTCCCTCCTCCCTCTTTCCCTCTTTCTCTCTCTTTCTGTCCCTCCTTCCCTTTCTCCTTCTAAAGATAGGAAGCCCACCTGAAACACACACATACACACACACACAGGGGTGGGATTCTCCCAGTTTGGCCCTGTTCTATTGTACTCTGCCTATCAGAGAATACGCCTGCAGGCAGGGACTTTGCTTTTTAATCTTTGTGCAGGGTCTTATGCAATCAACAGAAATAAATGAGGCAGTTTAGAAACAAGAGGATGCTCAGAGCAACCCCAGTTCTACAGTATCATAGAATAAGAACAGCCCAGAAGAAAGGCAATAGCAGGAAAGGAAGGGAAAGGGAAAGGGAAAGGGAAAGGAAAGGAAAGGAAAGGAAAGGAAAGGAAGCGAAGCCCTACTGAGGGCTGCACAATAATGCAGCCTTTAACTTTTCAGATTGGTGACCCTTCCTAGACCCAACTGATGCTTCTTATTGTATGTACAGTACATGAGTTTCAGTCCCAAAGATGCTCCTTCTCCCCAGGAGCCCAACCTTCAATTCTGGATGAATACTTCTGCACCCTTTCACTCTTTGTTCCTCAACTTCCTTCTTACATTGGATCACAAGCTATTGAACCAGATCAGAACCAAGAACAACAGTTGCAGTTATGCTGCAATTGTCATAAGTGTGAAAAATGGTCATGTCATTTTTTTCAGTGCCATTGTAACTTTGAATGGTCACTAAATGAACTGTTGTAAGTCAAGGATTACCTGTACAAAAATACAAAAAGCTTCTTTGCTTGCAAAAAGCTGCCCTAAATACCAATCATTAAATTAAAAATACCTGCAAGCCAGAGTTACAAATCAGGCAGAATGCCAGAGCACCTTGAGGAATGAAAATATTCTCCTGGGAGCCGTTCGGATCATCCAGAGAGTGGGAGGTGCTTCAGTCTGCGTCGTTGTAGGCTGAGCTTAATTACTGAGGATCGCTCCACCCTTCATCACGTGGCTGCCTTGCGATCCCCAATTTACGCTCAGCCTTCGTGAGATTAGGCTGTGTATTTCCCACTCCTTGGCCGATTCAAACAAACTCCTTATCAACAGCAGACTCCTTATTATTTCAGGTTTGCCCTTTATTTCCTGGTTCTCCCTTAGCCTCTGCGCAATTGGGGTGGCTGTAGCAGGGGAGCGCGTTCTTCGCCCCAGGGGATAGAGAGCGGCGGGCTTTCGCGCTCCGGCGCCAATCCTCCCCCTCCCATCGGCTCCTTTCCTGCCGCTTCTTCGGCCACACTTGTAGCGGCTCCGTTTGATCGCGCTGATAAGCGCAGCTGGTATTCCCACGCGAACGCCGATCGCCACAGAAAGGCGAATTTTGCTTGGCTGCCTCTCTTGACCCTTAAACTTGCCGGAGAGGCTTAGCCTTGCCCTGAGCAGCCCGTTCTTAAGGGGATCGTGGGCGGCCGCCATTTTGGACGCCACCACGTGTTTTTCGGGCGCTTTTCTGACTGGCCTCATTGCGGCTGCGAACGGATTAGTTTCTAGTCCCAGGCCTTCCAGCCTGTGGGAATTTATTGCACATTGATAAAGATTGGCAAATTGTTGGCTTTCCGCAGCACGCTCAGGGCAGCGAATTGCAGCTATCCTCCCGGTTGTTGCCTGGGAGCTCCAGCTGCCAGAGGCCTCACTCCAGCCTCGGGCGTTCATTTGGACAATTGGAGACTTTTAACACCACATCTGGGGTCACTCCCTCCTGGGAGCACTGAACAGGTCCCGGTTTATTTCTTGTTTAAAGAAATAATAATAATAATAATAATAATAATAATAATAAATAACTGTATATATATATATATATATTCATATATATTATTGGTACATGACAACATTACCAATACTGATTGGATTACATATACATTGTCTATACGCACGTGTGTATATTTATATTAATAATTATAACAACAATAATATTGTAGAACTTATATATCTAAATTCCAAAAGGGGGCGCGGGCCAGCTGAAAGGACACCCGGCCTTTGTTGTAGGCCGAACCCTTGGCGAGCCAACCGCCTTAAATTGGAGCTATAGTCCTTTCTTCTATAATGGCAGATGACAATTCCACTAGAGGCCCTTCGTTGAAGGCCAGATCAAAGTCCTACCACCTGCGCAGACAGGCTAAGGAAGCCTCTAAGGAAACTTCCAAGGCTTCTCAGAGGGATGCCCTAAGACGTCATAGGGCACTGGAGAAAGAATTTGACAGGCGATCTAGAGAGGCACAACCAGTGCCCCCAGCCCTCCCACCCTCCCTTCCTTCTACATCCAGACACCCCCTCCTCCAGACTTCTTCCCCTCTCCAGGCGCAGCTTATCCCAGGGACACCAGGTCCCCGAACCAACAACCAGACGGACGCCCGAAGCTACATTCACGCCCACAGCCGCTGGTCTGCGCCAGGAGGGAGGCCGCCTCTGTCGAGATCCCGCGCACATGCAGGCATGGATGGAACGGGCTATCCGCCAGGGGATAGCAGAGGGCCTTCAACAGAGGTCCAGGTCCCGTCCGCCTCGATGGCGCCCGAACATGACTCCCGCCATCAGGCAGGTCCTCGCCTAGATTGGACCCTACCCATGGTCAGGTACCTTTACGGGGGGGACAGCCCTTCCCAGAGGGGGAACTGGAGGAGGCTATAGAGGACCTGGATTGGTTCGGGGAGGAGGAGGAACTTGAATGGGGGTCTACACATCAAGGGGAACCCCTATCGGAGATAGACCCGATGGAACGAGACATGTCCGAGGACGAGGGCCTCACTCCCGATCAACCCATCTTTGTGGGTTTGTTCAAGCCACACATGTTTAAATCACTGCTATTTAAGGCCAAGAACATTTCTGGCCTGTCTGTTCAGTCCTCCTCGGCTCTCCCTCCCCGGCAGAGGAACAAGAGGACGCCATTTTTAGGCAGCCCGTGGTGGAGGCGGAGGTTATCCCGGCCCCACCCATATTTCACGACCTAGTTTCAAACCAGTTGGACTCTCACAAGAGCTCCTCCTGCCCCATCCAGCCAGGACAAGAGGTTCTTTAACCTCGAGTCGAGCTTCTGCAACTTGCTTAACACTCCCGAGGTAGACGAGCCCATCATGGGCTTAGCATCCTCGTCCTTCCCCAGTGATCCCCTGGAGGCTCTGAAACCCGAGGACAAGAGGTCCGAACTGGCTTTACGTAGGGCTCATCAGGCTGACACCTGGGCCATTAGATCGGCCACGGCGCTTCCTTCTTCACCAGATCTCGATCCGGTGGCTCCGCCAACTGAAACAGCATGTTCCTCCCTCTAACGCAAGGGCACATCAGGACATCGCAAAATTGACGGCCAGCGGCAGAATTCCTCGGCCGACGCCACCTACCACGCGGTTAAGTTCTCCGCCCGAGCAATAACCTCTCACGTTACAGCTCGCCGCCTGCTCTGGCTCAGGCACTGGCAGGCGGATGTAAAAAACAAGGTTAAGCTGGCCACTGCCCCCATTAAGGGGGACAGACTATTTGGCGCTGCCCTGGAGCCATTGCTATCTGAAACCCGAAGCAAGAAAAAATTCCTTCCTCCCCTTTTTCGGAGGTCAGAGTCAAGAGCCCCCCAGCCCTTTCAGAGAGGTTCCTCCCAACCCTTCTACCAGTCCCCTTTCCAGCCCAGGTATTCGAGACCCCCCTCCTTCCGGCCATTCCAGCCCCAGGATCGAGCCGATCCAGGCGACAGGAACAGGAGGGGCGGCAGCTACAGACGTCCCTTCAGGGGTTCCGGAGGAAAGCCTTTCCGGCGCACCAGATAGACCGCTTCCCTCCCTACCCATCGGCGGACGCCTCAAGCATTTCGCTGACCTATGGGATTCCTCCACCTCCGATGCCTGGGTCCGTGACACCATCAGACTTGGTCTCGCACTTGAATTCCAGCGCGCGCCCCCTGACTTCCTTATGGCATACCCCCCTTCGAGGGATCCCACCAAACGCAACTTAATGGATTCAGCTATCCATCATCTCCTCAACATACAAGCCATACAACCCGTCCCACCATCCCAGCGGGGACAGGGGTTTTACCCCCACCTCTTCGTGGTCCCCAAATCCTCAGGGGGATGGAGGGCTATTCTAGACCTGAAACGTCTTAACCGTTTCCTGACCTACCGCAGGTTCAAGATGCACACCCTACAGTCCATTCTACTGGGCATCAGGCAGGGGGACTGGCTAGCCTCTATAGACCTTGCAGAGGCGTATCTTCACATCCCAATCCGGCCCTTCCATTCCAAATTCCTCAGATTCTGCTACAACCACCGCCACTTCCAATATGTGGCTCTTCCCTTTGGGTTGGCCTCCGCCCGAGGACCTTCACTAGAGTCCTCGCGGCTCTGGCGGCTCCACCTCAGGAACCATCCCGGTTCGTCTCCATTGTTACCTGGATGACATCCTCATCCTGTCCCACTCCAGACTCCAAGCAGAGAAGGATGTCAGAGCTACCCTCTCTGCCCTCCAAGACCATGGGTTCCTGGTAAACTGGCAAAAGAGCCAACTGTTACCATCTACCCGGATCACCCACTTGGGGTCCGTCATTGACTCAGTTCAAGGAAAGGTTTTCCTTTCCGCGGAAAATTCCTTAGCATCCAGGAAACTGTCAAACACATCAGACGTTCAAGGAGGGTAACGCTTTTGGAATTGTCTACGTTACTAGGTAAAATGGTCTCATGTATTTCCATTGTTCCCTGGGCCCGTTACACACCAGGTCCCTACAGTGGTTCCTGCTCCCGCTCCAACGGTCCGGCAGAAGCAATTCAAAGGCCACGGCCAGGGTGCCTTCAAGGGTCCTCACGTCTCTCCTCTGGTGGACCAGTCCCGCCATCAACAAGGGACATGGCTTCAAGGAGCCCCAACGCCTCACCCTCACCACAGACGCCAGCCTGTCCGGATGGGGGCGCTCACATCCACTCACTCTCAACACAGGGCAGATGGTCTCAGGTAGAACGGGCATGCAGTATAAACTGGTTGGAACTCGCGCCATCCACCTGGCCCTGCGCAACTTCCTTCCTCAGGTACGCGGGGCGGCATGTCCTTATACTCACGGACAACGTCACCGCCAAGGCCCATGTCAACCGACAGGGGCACCCAGTACATCCGTTTGATGAGAGAGGCTGAGCGCCTCTGCCGTTGGGCGGAGCGAAACCTCCTCTCTCTCAAAGCGAGCACATCTCAGGGGACTCAAACACCCAAGCAGACTGGTTGAGCAGGACCACGGTGGACCAGTCCGAGTGGCACCTCCACCCGTCACTGTTTAGGGCGACCAGGCGGTTCGGTCTCCCTTCAGGGGAACTTCGCATGCCCCATCAACACACAACTCCCCAGGTTTTTTCTCAAGGTGCCCCTCCCACGGGGCCGAGAACCACAACGCCCTCTGTTGCCCCTGGCCCACAGGGCCTCTATATGCATTCCTCCCTTAGCCCTGGTCCCCAGAGTTATCCAGAAGCTCATCTCCGAGAAAGCAGAACTGATTCTGGTGGCACCCTACTGGCCCAGGCGCCCATGGTTCGCGGACCTCCGCAACCTATCGGTGGCCCTCCCTGGAAAATTCCTCTGAGCAGGACATCCCTTTCGCAGGGTCCCTCCAGCACCGGATCCTTAGTGGTTCCAGCTAGCCTTGGAGGTTGAGCGGAACGTTTAAGAAAGGAGCGGTTTCTGACCAGGTTATTGATACCATTTTAGCCGCCAGGCGACCTCCACAACCCGGGATTTACAATGCCACCTGGAATAGTTTTTGCAAGTGGTGCCATGGTTTCCAGGTCAACCCGCTTTCACCCTCCATCGCCCAAGTGTTGGAATTCCTCCAAGAGGGTCTGAGGAAAGGTCTTTCCCCTAGCACCCTGAGGCGTCAGGTCGCAGCCCTTTCAACCGTCATTGCTTGTGACAACCTGGGGTCCCTTTCCCCCCCTCGCATCAGGGCATTTCTCAGGGGAGCCACTAACTTGTGTCCCCAACAGTTCACAGATACCCCACCTGGGACCTCAATAAGGTCCTTGTGGCCCTTACTAAACACCCCTTTGAGCCTCTCAGGGAATCCACTCTCCAGTTCCTAACATTCAAAGTCGTGTTCCTGGTGGCCATTACTGGCTCGCCGAATATCAGAGATAGCAGTCTTGTCGGTGAGGAAGGACCTTTGCATCTTCCATGCCGACCGGGTAGTTCTCCGGCCGGACCCTACCTTCTTGCCCAGGGTCAACTCAGCCTTCCACAGGGCACAGGAACTCACACTTCCGAACTTCTGCCCCAATCCTCGCGGGAAAGGAGAAACTTTGGCACACCCTGGACGTAAGACGGGCCCTCCGCATTTACACTAAACGTACCCAGCCCTTCAGGAGATCCGAATCTCTATTCCTTTCCTTTCAGCCCAAATCATTAGGCCACAAAGTGTTCCCGTCAACCATCGACCGCTGGATTAGAGCTACCATTTCCAAAGCTTTTTGTCGCAGGCTCTGCCGGTACCCAGTGGCAGAACGGCACGCTCCACCAGAAGTGCCGCCACCTCTACAGCTTGGGCCACCCAGGCTCCAATTGCTGATATTTGTCAGGCGGCCACTTGGGCCTCCCCATCTCCCTTCATTAGACATTATAAGATCGACATATTTGCCTCGGCGGAGGCTTGCTTGTAGACGAAGTCCTCCAGCGAGTCCTCAAGGAACCGCAGGGATTGCGGGACCAGACGGACTCCCGTAGGGACAGCCAAGCTTTGGTATGTCCCACTCTCTGGATGATCCGAACGGCTCCCAGGAGAATGGGCGTTGGTTCTTACCTGACACGCCATTTCTCTGGAGCCGTGAGGATCATCCAGCCCCACCCTTATTAGTTTCTCCGTCTGGTGGGGTCTTGTTTCGCCAAGGAACCCTTTAGCATAGTAAGAGGAGAGCAAGATCTTCTCTTCACTCGACTTCGTGGTAAACTGGGGATCGCAAGGCAGCCACGTGATGAAGGGTGGAGCGATCCTCAGTAATTAAGCTCAGCCTACAACAACGCAGACTGAAGCACCTCCCACTCTCTGGATGATCCTCACGGCTCCAGAGAAATGGCGTGTCAGGTAAGAACCAACGCCCATTTAAAATGCAGTGATAACTATCAAGCAGCCAACTCTTGCTCATTAAGTGAAACCCTTTAGCAGAGAGGTTATTTAAGCTCTCCAGAAAAAGCAGACCCAGGAAAAGTAATCCTTAGATCCATTTGCACCATTTAAAAATACCAGCTGGTCTCACTCACCTTACAAGATATCCTAAGGAAATCACCCAGATTTAAGGAAAGGTCACATGCCCCCCAAAGGCAGTAAAAAAAAAACAGTGCCAAGCTTGCATCCTGCCTCTTGGAAGTATACCTGTTAGGTATAACATTGATACCAAATATGGTTTGGGTGAATAAATATATAAAACTTAGATATCATGGTTTAAGTGCTTATCACTTTAAGCACAATGCTGCAGGCAATTAGCCGATTAAGGGTGCGGTTAGAAGTTACAATATAAGGAAGCATTAGAAGCTGGAAAGCTTACTGCGACTAACTGTGTCTTACTGCGACTAATTGTGAGTGCCTGTGACTGAACTGTTCTTGTTTGCTACTGTTTGCTGATTTACTGCGTAATTCTACTGTTATACTGTTTGAACTTCTTGCTGAATATCCAGCGTTTGTTCCTCTGGAGAGAGGCACCGGAGGAGGAGAAGATATCTTTATCGGCTGATAAAGATATTGCAAGGACTCTTAACTTGGGCTATACTAGTGAGTCTTACTGGATGGAAATACTGTGAATGACTTAATGGACTGAATGACAATGCTTTAAACTCTAAATGGATTAAAAACTATTTAAACTACAAACAGTGTTTGTGTTCAGTGTGTGTATACTCTGGGGCCCCTTCCACTCGCTTGGCTGCCTGGCTTGACTACTGCTGCAATACTCTGCTAGGGTTAATCCCCAAACACTAACATTGGTTATGGGCCCAGCAGCATAGTCTAACTAACCAGGATATAGCAGAGAGAGTTGGTGTGAGTTGCACATTACTGTAAAAACAAACTGTTTTAATTAGTTTAAAATAGTCAAAATATCTGAAGAGTAATGGCACAAGTAAATTTGTCACAACTGTCCATGATATCCAGGCTGGATGGAACAAACTATGTTTCATGGTCAATGAAATGTAGTTTTACTTCTACGTAAAGAAGGTTTGTGGGACATTATAGCAAACCCACCAGATGTGAGTAGCTGGGATCCTGCTGATGATGATGATAACGAAAAGTTACAAGACTTTAAACTGAAAATGAGCAGGCTTTATGCATCATAGGACTGACTCTCTGTGATCAGCAGCTTGTCCATATTCGTGGAGAAGAAAATGCTGCAAACTGCTGGGAGAACCTCAGGAAGATTTATGTTCGGGACAGTGTAGGAGCACATATAAATCTTACACGGAAGCTTTTTCGAACGCATCTTCAGAGGAATGGAGATATGTTAGTTCATTTAAACTGTATGAAGAGCATTTTTCAAGATTTGCAAGAAAAAGAGCTTATATTTAATGAACTGCAACAAGTCTACATAATATTATCTTCATTAGATCAAAGTTATGATGACTATGTGACTTCGTTAGAGGTATTGCCAAAAGAAAGCCTCTCATTAACCGAGATTACAGGCAGGCTACTAGAAGAAGCCAGAAGAAGGCGTGAGCGTGACGAGCTGAGAGAAGATAAGAAAGAAGAGAAATTATCTTCAAAGCTTGAAAGAAACCAGCAAAGCAAATTACAGCACCCAGAAGAAGAGAATTTATCTTGACGGCATACACAATTAAAAATGTTTTAATTGTGGAAGCAGAGGACATTTGGCAAGATTCTGCAAAAAGAGAAAAAGCCAGAATATAAAAAAAGCCAAAGAAAGCATTTGAACTAGCCACGTTTAGCAACTCTGATGTGAAGAATGATCTATGGGTGGTTGACAGTGGCGCATCCCACTGCATCACAAGAGATAAGACAAAATTTATAAAAATGTCTAAAAGCTCTCAACATATATCTCTTGCAAACGGTTGGAATCTTAAAAGCGAAGGTGAAGGTTTTGCACATTGTCCGTGCATAAACCAGGATATAAAATGTTGTATGTACCGCAACTAAAGTTTAATTTGCTTTCAGTAAGGGTATTAGATAAATTAGGTTATGTAATTATTTTTAAAGATAATAATTGCATAATTGAAAAGATAACAAAAGGGTAACTGCAGCTTTAAATGGAACATTATATGTCTTAGATAATAGTAAGAAAGGGGAGGCACATACTGTATTTAATAATATAAAACCTCATAATGAATGTATCCATTTATTGCATAGGCGTTTGGGGCATGTAAATTTTAAAATGCTAAAACGTACAGTTGAGTTATCTGAAGGAATAAGGTTAAAACCTTGTGATAAATATTTGCGTTGTAATGTTTGCTGTGAAGATAAGAGCAAAGTATTGCCTGCAAATAGGCTAAATGGTTTCAAAACAAAAGAACCTTTAGAAGTAGTATTTGCAGACATAATAGGTCCAAAGAAACCCAGTATGGGGGGTGCTAGATATATACTGAACATTATGGACCATTATTCTAGATATGGGTTTTGCTATTTAATGAAAAGCAAAACTGAAACATATCAACATTTTTTCAATTGGATTAGGTTTGCTGAAAGAAAGTCTAAACGACAACTGATAACCCTGGTGACAGATAATGGTACGGAATTTATTAATAACAAATTCCAGAACAGACTTAAGGTAGCTGGAATAGAGCATAAGAAGTCTGCTCCATACAGGCCAGAACATAACGCTTTTATTGAAAGAAGAGGCCAAACACTACAGGCAATGGTTAGAACAATGTTAAATGATTCTGGGTTACCTGATTCTTTGTGGGGGGAGGCTACAATGTGTGCTAATAACATATTGAACAACGTTGTTAATACAACAACAGGTGAAATACCATTTACCAGGTGGCATGGCAGGAAACCTGACCTAAGTTACCTGCACACATTTGGTGCACCAGCATGGGTGCATATTCCTGCACAACTCAGAAAAAAAGGGCAACATAGAGCTAAAAGATTTTTCTTCGTTGGTTATCAGGCAAACCATAGGGCATATAGATTTTGGGAGAAAGGCACATCTAAAGTGTTATGTAGTGCCAGTGCCCAATTTCTAGAACATGAAGGATGGGAGAAATTAGAACAGGATGCCAATAAAGATGTAATTATTGAATCCTATAGAAATCCCATTAGTTATCCCTGTAACTTTAAAAATAAAGTAAAGAGACAAATACAGGATGAAATAGTGCCCATAAAGGAAGAAACAGATTCAATAGCTGAACAGGATGAGGAAGATGAACAGGTAGTAGTTCAACAAAGTCCTCCTGTAAGCCCTGTAATTCCCAGAAGAACTACACGTGTATCTAGACCGCCTGATAGGTACCAGGCTAACACAGTGTGCCAGATTAATCAAGTTCCTAATTCTGTTGAAGAAATTAAAAGTATCCTACTAAGGAAAAAGAAAGTTGGTATGCAGCAATGAATAAGGAACTGAATTCATTAAGAGATATGAAAGTGTATGAGAATGCCAAATTACCTGTAGGTAAGAAGTCCATTGGCTGCAAATGGATATTTAAGGTAAAAACAGATAAAGATGGTAATTTAATCCATAAGGCAAGGTTAGTAGCCCAAGGTTTTAGGCAGAATGCCAATGACTACGATGAGGTGTTTGCACCTAGTCTTAAGGCAGCAACCTTGAGGGCAGCTTTAGTGTGGGCAGCTAGTAAAAACTATATAGTTAACCATCTAGATGTGGAAACTGCTTACTTGCACGCCCCATTAAAACATACTATTTATATGAAAAAACCTGTTGGTATTAAAAGTGAAAATAAGAATAATAATGATTGTTGGTTGTTAAAGAAAAGCCTCTATGGTCTTAAACAATCAGGCTATGAATGGAACCAGTATATTGTAAAGGAACTAGACAATATAGGATGTAAAGCTGGTTTAGCTGATCCATGTCTGTTTAAGAGGGAGACAAATGGGAAAGTATCATTATTATTACTATTCACAGATGACATTGCATTGATAACTGAAACTAATGATGAAGCAAATAAAATAATAGCATCATTAGGAAAGAGAATAAAGATCAAGCAATTAGGGGAGATAAAGAAATATCTCGGTTTAAATATAAAGAAAACACGGAAAGGTTTTAAGATATCTCAGGAAGATAAGATAAGCAAATTGCTAAAAGATTATAAGATGGAGCTTTGTAAGCCGGCTAAGACTCCAATGAGTCAGGAGTTTAGCAACACTGATGAACAAAGCCCGGAGTTTGATAAGGTGATTTATCAATCTTTAATTGGTAGTTTGAGTTATATTAGTAATTGGTCTAGACCAGATATTTCGTACTGCGTGAATCAGTTGGCTAGATTCAATTCTGCACCATGTGAAAGACACTGGAATGCAGCTAAGAGGATATTAAGATATCTTAAAAAGACAATGAATTATTCATTGTATTTAGAACCAAAGGGTGATTTAATTCTGAGTGCTTATGCAGATGCTAGCTTTGCATCAGAAAGAGACACTAGAAAGTCGACTTCAGGAACAGCCATAATGCTGGGTAAGACATTAATAGGCTGGAAGTCAATAAGACAACAGCATATAAGTTTGTCTACTATGGAGGCAGAATTCTCCTGTTTATCTCTGTTATGTACAGAATTAATAATGTATAAACAAATGTTAATTGATATAGGTATAACTGTGGATTATCCTATAATTATACATGAAAATAATCAGGCAGCAATTCAAATGGCCACAAATATTGGAGTAAAAACAAGGAGCAAACATACAGATCTAAGATACCTAAACGTGAGGCAATCTGTAAGAAGTAAGATGATTCAGCTAGAGTACTGTATGTCGGAGGACAATTTAGCTGATAATTTTACTAAAGCCCAAGGTGCCAGTAAGCACCAGGAGAGTTGTGAAAACTATGGGGTTAGATTGTAAAGGTATTATATATTTATTTCACCCAAAAGGGGAGTATGTTAGGTATAACATTGATACCAAATATGGTTTGGGTGAATAAATATATAAAACTTAGATATCATGGTTTAAGTGCTTATCACTTTAAGCACAATGCTGCAGGCAATTAGCCGATTAAGGGTGCGGTTAGAAGTTACAATATAAGGAAGCATTAGAAGCTGGAAAGCTTACTGCGACTAACTGTGTCTTACTGCGACTAATTGTGAGTGCCTGTGACTGAACTGTTCTTGTTTGCTACTGTTTGCTGATTTACTGCGTAATTCTACTGTTATACTGTTTGAACTTCTTGCTGAATATCCAGCGTTTGTTCCTCTGGAGAGAGGCACCGGAGGAGGAGAAGATATCTTTATCGGCTGATAAAGATATTGCAAGGACTCTTAACTTGGGCTATACTAGTGAGTCTTACTGGATGGAAATACTGTGAATGACTTAATGGACTGAATGACAATGCTTTAAACTCTAAATAGATTAAAAACTATTTAAACTACAAACAGTGTTTGTGTTCAGTGTGTGTATACTCTGGGGCCCTTCCACTCTCGTTTGGCTGCCTGGCTTGACTACTGCTGCAATACTCTGCTAGGGGTTAATCCCCAAACACTAACAATACCTCAAAAGGACAGTGCCAGATAGTATTAAAACAGTGAAGGAAGACCCCCTCCCCAAATAGAAAAAGAAACCATGAGGCAAGAAAAAATTCAAACATAATACAAATAATTAAATCACAACAGTAGCTGTTGCTTGTTGAAGCTGAATAGGGAAAATTAACCCATCAATAAACACAGGATTAAACTTCACCAAGCACAGAATTAAGCTTCACCCAAAACCAGTTTTAGACCAAAACTCAGAAAGGGTATGTAAACTCACGTTTGAATGTCAATCCTTCTAGCTAGCCAAGAAGCCTTGCTGAATGTCACTCATCTTGATTCCCTGTCACTAAAAACTT
The DNA here is from genome assembly GCF_049901735.1 of Notechis scutatus. Taxonomy (NCBI): domain Eukaryota; kingdom Metazoa; phylum Chordata; class Lepidosauria; order Squamata; family Elapidae; genus Notechis; species Notechis scutatus. Next base: position 78,094 of record NW_028263166.1, read on the forward strand.
TGCTTCATTCTTCAATGATTTCTTCAAAGTGCTGATTGTCCAGGGAGGTATTTCCTCCCAATAGCCGTGTAAAAATCTTAAAACAACCCTTCCCCTTTAAGAAAGCCAAGCCTCAGAAGCTCCGGAGACAGCAAGTCTTGGCTGTCTGCCAAGAATGTAATAAGGGTGGAAAAAAACAAACACGTAGAAAGTTAATAAGGGGTTCTATAGAACCGGATAGAACCAGTAGAATCCCACTCCTGTTGCTATGCCAATGTCACATGCATTCTGTTATTTTTTGTCTTGTTTGTTTTATATAGACATCATTACTATTATAATATTGCATTGGTTCATGGTGGTTCACTTTTCTGAAATCAGACCACTTGACATGGAATGACCCATTTTAGTTTATCTCATTTTTTGCTTCTTGGGAATATTGCAAAAATCTCATGGAAAATAATTTTGTGTCTCAAGGTATGCATCAAGGGTTTTCAAATTAGGCTATACAAACATTCTGCTTGCTAGATTTGGAGAAAACTTTGAGATAGTTGTGTGCCATATTAATGTTGAGAAATTCTAAAACAATTATTTTGTCTCTATTTCTCCCTTTTGATCCATTTGTTGTTGCCATTTTTCAGGGGCAATTAAGATAATTCTAGATGGTTATACAACAGATACGATGCAATCATGGTATCGGTTTCTTCTTGGCAATGTTTCTTTTCCTCAGTGTTCTCTTTTTTAAAGCCAAAAAACCCCCCACCAGCTCACTGTTTTAGGGAAATGAAATTGTTTGTGGCAACCAGAGATGTTCTCTGTTCTGAAGCAACAGTTGGATGGTTCACGGTGTTCTATCCTGTTGGCTTTAGAACGTGATAAAGAGAATCGTCATCGTAAACGCAGCCACAGTCGTTCACGGAGTCGTGACAGGAAACGTCGCAGTCGTAGCCGTGACAGGCGCAACAGGGATCAGCGCAGTGTTTCACGAGATCGCAGGAGGCGCAGGTACGGATCCTCAAGATACTTTTATACTGAGTAGAGAATCTTAAGCAAAACCTCAGAAACATGGATTCTTTTGCCATTCGGAATTATGCAGAATAGTGATTTTTCTGAAAACTAAATTTAGAGAAACAGATTTTTTACATTCTTTGAGACCAGAATAATAATATTGTCTAATAATCCAGATGACTAGAGACCAAAAAATAATTTTTGTAATATTGGCAAGTGGAGCTAATTATCATTGGAAATGAATGGTGATTCAGTTATTTTGCTGAAACTAAATTTGTTAGGAAAGTGTGTTCAAGGATCATCAAAATGAAAGTAGTTATGTCAGAGCTATATGAGGACATGCTGAAATTGCAATTAGGCAGTATGTCCTGTCAGTTACGTACTGTATCCTTTCTAGTCTTGCCAACTATTTTGCCTCTGCATATTGGGTGTGTTGGGAAATGAAGTATTTAATAAAGCTTCAGGACACTAAAAGAAAGGAACAGCAGAGAAATGTAATACAACATTAGGTTGTTTTTGAAGTTAATTTTTTGTTTACCACATCTTTTTTATAAAATATGGGATTGAAACCCTAACAAACTGCTTTACAATTATATTTCTAGTTTTCTCCTCATCTTTAAACTTCTGTTTACTTAGCCAGCAGGACTATTGCAGTCTTCTGCTGTATCTTTACCTTATATGTGACCTACACCAGGGGTCGCCAACCTTTTGGACCTCAGGGACCACCAAACTCATAATTTTAAATCCCGTGGACCAGAGACCCTGGGGAAATCCCAAAAAAAGTCTGCAGGAAAATTCCCCACCCCGATCATTCTTTATTTGGGATCGCAGGATACCGTCTCCAGCTCCATTCTTGGGGAGGGGGAGAGAGAGAGAGAGAGACTTTCGGCTTCATGCACGAAAAGCAGCAGAAGCAGCAGAAGTCTTTCTCTCCCCCAAACTCCACCAGAAATGAGTCTTTGTGAGACTTGTCATGCTGGCGCAGCCTCTTGGAGCAGGATGCCTTGCAGGGTCCCAAAGACTCATTTCTGGCAGTGTTTGGGGAAGAGAAAGACTTTTGCTGCTTTCCTTGTGTGCAGCCAAAAGCAGAAGAAGAAAGAAGTGGAAAGAAGCAGCCCGGTGGCCAGGCCAAGTGCGTGGGGCGAGTGGGGCAAGTTCCCCCCCTCCACCCTTTCCCCACTCCCCTCACTACCTTGTGTTGTTGGCAACGCAAGCGACACAAGCCTTGTGTTCCCGTGGGCTATGTGGGCAGCACAACCTTGTGTTCCTGCGCAGCCTGGATTAATTACTTTGGGGGTGACATTTCTCTGTGGACCACCAAAATTTTCTCGTGGACCACCAATGGTCCCCGGCCCACTGGTTGGCGACCACTGACCTACACGATGACCTACAAGGTCTCTTCCAACTCTTGTTCTACCGTGTTTCCCTGAAAATAAGACCTGGTCGTATTTTCTTTTGACCTCTGAAATAAGCACTCAGGCTTATTTTCAGGGGTGTCTTATTTTTTTCAATACAGGAGGCGGCGAGCGTGGGGGCTGATGGGAGTGGGAGTGCTGCTACCGCCGGCCCCGCCCTCTCCATCCCACTGTCTGCTTGCCCATGGCGCAACGGGCCAAGCTCTTGGCATGTCCTGGCCTCTGCCTGCCCTGCCTGCTGCACCTGCTGCTGCTGAGTGGAGGCTGGGCTGCTTTTCAGCCAGGCCAACAGGCGGCAGCAGGAACAGCTCCCCGTGCTATCCATGCTGATGTGTAACCTGCCCTTTCTGACCTCTGCTCTGGCCACCACCCTGCTGCTGCTCTCGTGGCACCCGCTGGCCAAGCTCTCAATGTGTCCCAGCCTCCGCACGCCCTACCTGCTGGTCCTGCTGGGACACTTCTGGCTTGCGGTGGGCACTGTACTGGCTGTGCGTGGAGCAGGCTGGGCAAAGGCGAGGCAGCCACAGGTGAGGTAGTCTGCTCTGCCGCTGCCTCGCCTTCCGCCCAGCGAGCTGTTGGGGTTTGAAGTTCAATCATGCCCCACGAGGGAGCCCCCAGCCCTGGCGGATGGTTGTATGTAAAACAGCTGGAGGAGGGGTAGGGAAGAAGGGAACGAGAAAGCGTGGACCTTCCTCAGCACAAAGCTTCACAATAGACACTGCACAAAAGAGCAGTGCATGCATGTCAGTGCAAGTGTGCCAAAGGTGGGGCTTTTTGGCCAGCGTGGTCAAACTTCCAACTACAACAGTGGGCTGGGCAGAGCAGCCACAGGTGAGGTAGACACTGAAGGCGGCCAGGGTATGTTGTTGCGAATGTGCCGAAGGCGAGGCTTTTTGGCCGGCTCCCACACACTCCTGGAACGGGTGGCATGACTGAAGGGGAGAAGCCGGTGAAGGTGTTTGGGCAGCAAACTGACCAGCAGTCCCTCACTGCGGCTCTTCCAACTCGGGATGAAAGGAGGTGGATACTTGGAGCTTCTTTTCTGATGCCAGTCACACACATGCACCCCCGCACACGTCACGTGGTACAGGCTAGGGCTTATTTTCGGGAAAACATGGTATGTTCTATGTAGGCCTGTCAAATTGGCAGCCCATAGGCTGGATATATCATGTGTAGGCCATGCCCACCCGGCACCCAGCTCCACAAAGGCAAAAAACATCGCGATACATCATGATATGTCCCATGACGCGATTGAGTTTGACACCCATGTTCTATGTGATTGAAACAGCTTTATTAATTTGTTTGAAAACCCTGGAATGTTATCATTATTGATAATCAAACACTCTTCTCCTTACTGATTAATATCTGGCATCGAACGTACTTAGTGATGAATATACATGACCTAGGTCTGTGATGGCGAACCGGTGGCACGCAGAGCCCTCTGCGGGCACATGAGTGGTCAGCCCAATTCAGCTCCACCGTGCATGTGCACCTCCCAGCTGATTTTCGGGTCTGTAGATCACACTGCCCTCCCCATCCTATTTGCAAAAACCTTAACTTTTTGCCTAATGGTTCTTTGGCTGCTCTCTGGTTCCTGCTCCTTGGTTGTTGTCGTTGCTGTTTGCTTGCTTGCCTGCTTGCCTGCCTGCTTGCCCTGACTCCTCGCTTGACTGCATAATTTTTGGTAAGTTGCTGACTTTGTGACCCCTCCTCCCCTCGCTTGCTTGCCGCGGCCCAGGTCCAGCTGCTCCCGCTCCTGGCCCGCTTGCTGTCAGTGCCTGCATCCGCCCCCTTGCTAGTCAGGAGTGCTGCCACCAGTCGCTCCCCTGTGCCCACCTCGCATCCCCGGTGGCTTTTAACAATGCCGCAGGAAAGGCCTGGGATCCACGTGAGCTGGAGTGGGGGAGGGAGGGCAGGCATGGCTGGCTGGACGCTGCCCGGAGCGCGATTCAGGCAGAGGAGTGGGTATCCCTCCACCCCTTGCCCGCTCATGCCACTGCCACCAGGAAAGGCTGGTGGTCCACAGTGCACCTGTGTTGGTAACTGGTGATAAATGGGGAGGGAGGGTACCGTGTGGGAGATCGCAGCATCGGAGCCCTTCCCAGGTGTTCCCTGGCCTGCGAGGGGAGGCCGCGATCTCCCGCGCTCCCCTCACCCACCCCAGGAGCCTCAAAGTGCTGGCCTCCCCTCTGGCACCTGCTAAGCCTCGTCCCACTGCGCTTCTTTTCCTCACCAGAAGTGCTCGCACACCCAGCAGGAAGGAGGCAGCTTGGCGAGGGGCAGAGGGGCAGTGAGCGCTTTGTGGCTCCTAGGGTGGGTGGGGGGAGCGCGGGAGATCGCGCCCTCCCTTTTATGGCTCCTGGGGAGGTCGAGCCTCCCACTCGCAACATCTTTGGCATCTGAGGGCATCGCTTGCAGTTGCTTCCTGCAACTCAGGAGTTCCACTCTCTTCCTGCTGCTGCTCAGCCTCCTCGATGTGCGGAGGCAGGAGCCACGATGCAGGTTTGCTAGGCAGACTGCAGGGAAAAAATCACCCCTGCCCTCCTTGACCCCGCCCCTGCCCTCCCCCGTGTCTCGTTTAAAGCTCTTGTTTAGCTTAGCTCCGAGACCAAGAAAAACAAAATCCCGATCAGCCAGACTTCTATTTCTAAGCAGGAAAGAAAGCCATAGTAACCTGAAGTGGCTCCCCTTGAGCATGGGGAAAGGTTACAATTTAATCCCCTTTACCCTCTGAAAGCCCCTTCTACCCTCCCGCCTCATCTCTCAGCACCTCTTCTCCATGTACAGGAGGAGCTGCATTCTTGCAGCGATTGGCTAGCCCTGCAGCCGAGGGGAAAAGCAAGGAGACAGCAGCTGGGGGAAAGGTTGGGGAGACAGGAGAAGTGTCCCCCTTCCCAGCCAGCTGGGGCTGTCTGCGATCGCTGCTGTTCCCCTTTGTGGGGGTGCAGCCTGACATCTTTTCTCTCGCCCAGCAGTCGTGGCTAAGGAAGCACTGCAGGTGGGTATTTTAACGCCTGCCGCAATCCAAAGCTCAGCTTCCTGCTCTCGGTCTCCCTCTGTCACAGGTGTCACTTCAGAAGCCGTGTGGGGAGGGCTACAGAAAGCTTCACCCTTCTCCTCCCTCAGTTCATCTCCAGGAAACAGTGTAGCGAGAGAACTGGGAGAGAGAGAGAGAGAGAGAAAGAGAGAGAAAGGGAGATTTAAAAAATGGAAGAAAGAGAGAGAGGAAATAAAGAGGGAGAAAGAGAGGGTGAAAGAGAGGGAGAAAGAGAGAGAAAGGGATATGAAAGAAAGAGGGAGAAAGAGAGAGAAGGGTGCAAGAGAGAGATGAACAAGAGGGAGAAAGAGAGAAAGAGAAAGGGAGAGAGAGAGAGAGAGGGAGAGGGAGAGGAGAGATAAGATGTTGCTTATTATGGGAAAGAGGAGTTATCTAAGCAAGAGCCCCCTCCTCACTTTACCCTGCCTGAAAGGGGAGAGGGGGTCTCTTTTTGTTGTTATTTGAATAAAATGAAAAGAAAGTAATCCAGTATTTGTACCTAGTGTGGGAAAAGAGATGGAATGGGGTATTCTCTACAGTTAAGTAGATTTCATCTCTTTCCCCACACTAGGTACAAATACTGGTTTGCTTTCTTTTCATTTTATTCAAATAACAACAAAAAACCGAATACAGTTCAGCATGAATCGGCTTTCCAGTCTCTCCTTGATGCACTTTTTTACATTGGATATCTAGTTTAAATGCCAAAAAAAAAAAATCAATGATATATTTTTCAGACCTTTGGAGGCTCACGCTGTCAATCGTTCACACTACTCAAAGCTATTTGTTTAAAGTAAAACTAACAGGTGTGAATTAAGTTTTAGCTAAAAAATGGAGCTTTAATTCCAGAATTTTGTATTTTTGTAGACTCCAAGACAGTCTTGAATACCCAAAAATGAGTGCAGCAAAAAAAGCAAAAACAGATAGTGGAAGATCATTCCAAGAGGTCTGGACAGAGTCATTTGGAGTGATTGAATGCAGTGGGAAAGCGTTATGTATTCTATGTAATGAAGGTGTTGTGTGTTGCACATCAAGTGTCAGACGGCACTTTGAGACCAACCACAAAAGTGTTGCTGAACTTGTTGCAACTGAAAGAAAACAGTTTATTGAAGGGAAATTGAAGAATTATCATTCCCAGTCTCTTAGTTTTTCCAACTATCTTTCCAGAACAAATCATCTGACAGCTGCCAGTTTTCAAATTTCACTGTGCATAGCAAAACATGGTAAGCCCCTTTCAGATGGGGATATTATCAAAACGGCCATGTTGTCTGGCAGTAATTCCCTTTTTCATGATTTCCCAAACAGATAAAATTATTAAATGCATCTGAGGTGCCACTTAGCAGAAATACTGTTAAAGACAGAGTCCAGTGCATGGCAAGTGATGTTAGTCAGCAGCTCACCACTGACTTAAAAAGGCAGCCTATTACTCCATGTGCTCAGATGAAAGCACAGATGTAAATAATCATGCAAGGCTAGCAGTAGTTTTTCGTTATGCTGTTGGTGACATGAGAGAAGAGCTGGTGAAACTGGTGTCTTTGCCTCAAAGAACACAAGGGATAGATATCTACAATGCTGTGATGGAGGCTTTTTTGTCACAAGACATAAAACCAGAAAAAGTGGTTTCAATTACCAGTGATGGGGCACCTTCTATGGTGGGGGCAACATCTGGTTTCATACAGTTGTTTGTAAAAGAAACAAAGCATGAAGTCATTCAGTTTCACTGTATTATACATCAAGAAGCTCTTTGTGTCAGGGAAAGCAGCAAAAAACTTGAAGATGTACTCAAAGTTGTTACAAAAATGGTGAATTACATCATGGCTCACACTCTGAATTTTTGTCAGTTTAAAGCACTTCTTGAGGAGGTTCAGGCACAGTATAATTGTTTACTGATGTATAATGTCAGATGAGTCCTGGAGAGATTTGTAGCCTGCTTGGATGAAATCAGGCTGTTTATGAATGAAAAAGGGCAGGAATATCCACAGCTCACTGATATGACCTGGCTCATGTTTTTTTTTTTTCTGATTTTACAGTACACTTCAGTGTACAAACAACTACAAACAACTACAAGGTTTAGGGAAAACAGCAGAAAGGATGTTTTGTGATATCAAAACATTTGAGAGAAAACTGCAGGTTTTTGAAAGAGACCTTGAAAGTGGGCAGCTGAAATATTTTCCAAATCTAAAAATGCATTTAGAAAATTCTACAACATTTGCAGACAATCCTATAAGGCATCAGGAAATCTACAAGGAATTTTCTAGCATTGTAGCAGCTGCAAAGGTGAATTTTAGTAACAGGTTTTTACAGTTCCGTAAGATGGAAACAACTCTGTTTTCTTACCTCTCCAGATAAAGCGAAGAACTTAATCTTTCCTGCTTACACTGGTTAAATTTAGAAAATCTAGAAATGGAGCTATTAGAATTCCAAGAAAGCTCCATGTGGAAAAATAAATTCTGTGAGCTGCGTGAAATGCTTGAGAATATAGAAAGGATGGCAAATGACAGCACAGTTAGTTCTGAAAATGAAATCCTTAAAGTGTGGAATTGTCTGCCAAATAATTTTAAATCAATGAAAAAACTTGGGATTGCTTTCTTTGTTTGGAGCATCATATGCTTGTGAGCAGCTGTTTTCAGCTTTAAATTATATAAAATCAGACACAAGAAACAGATTAACGGATGACCTGAGCGCAGCATGCTCTCAAACTTACAAAATATGAACCAAGGATAGAAAAATTATCAGCATCAGAGGTGGTATTCAGCAGGTTCTGACCAATTCTGGAGAACTGTTAGCGGAAATTTTGAGTAGTTCAGAGAACCGGCAAATACCACCTCTGACTGGAGATTTTACAGTATCCTCCCCCTGCCACACCCACCAAGCCACGCCCACAGAACCAGTAGTAAAAAAAATTTGAATTCCCACTACTGTTCAGCATGCATACAAGAGCAAAAGTCACATTAATCAAAAGCATACCAAATGCAAACTTTTAACTTCAATAAAAAGTTATTTGTATCATTGAAAGCACTGTTATTGTGGGGTTTTTTTTCCCGAGAAAAGACATTGATCACGCATGAGTTTTTTCTAAACTAAAACATTATTCAGGTTAAATTTCCTTGTTGTCAGGGGTGGGGTTCTGCCAAGGTGGTAGTTGGGAAGATCAGAGAGAGAACCAGTTCTCTCTCTGCTGATCTTCTCGGCTTCTGTTTTGGCCCACCCGCCCACCTGGGCTCTTGGCTGTCCTTTATTTCCTGCTTTTTCAACCTTAGTTGCTTTGCACAGCACCACAGCACAGCTGAGGTTGAAAAAGCAGGAAAGAAGAGGATTTTCAAATGCTGTGCATGCATGCGCAGTGCTTGTCAGCTGTCTGGGCAGCACAGCTGATGATTTCTTGCAAACACTGTACATGTGCACACAGTGCACATCAGGCGTGGCCACGCACATGGCTGTGCGCAAAAAGCACGCTCACCATACCGGTTGTAACACCGGTTGGATCTCACCCTGCATGTTGGCACTTCACAATAAATAAGTGGGTTTGGGGTTGCAGTTTGGGCACTCGGTGCCGAAAAGGTTCGCCATCACTGACCTAGGTATTCGTGCCTGGGCACTTTTTAAACCCAGTTGGAAATGTCATATACCACAATAATAAATGAATACAGTTTTTTCTGGAACTTTTTTTCTTAGGCTGCTCTTTTGTCTACCTTGGTTGCACCTCTGCTCATGGATGCAAGATTGACAAAGTTATTAAATTAATAATTGTTATTAAATCTTTGTGAATGTTTTTCTGGGGTTGCTTTAAACAGCAAAGGACACAAACCCATTTTGTTTTTGTTTTTCAGATCTCCTCTAAGCCTGTCAGGTTCTCTAAGGTGAGCATTGCCAGTTCTTCCTGGTGCTGGCAGGGGCAATGAAAACCCATAGACTTCACTAAAAAAAACACCTAAATTTAAGGGAAACAATGCAGGAATTGGAATTCATTGTAGGGGTTGTTGCATTTAAAATATTGGCCCTGGATATTCTGGAATATCCCAACTGGAATAAGCATAGACTTGAGTAGGAATTCATTTTAATTTTAAGACTACAGTAAATTAAATATGTTTTTTTCCTTTCTTCCTATTAACCTTTTACTCTTGCTCCCTACTACAGCCGTTCTCCTCGGCATGAGAAGAAGAAGAAAATTCGCAAGTATTGGGATGTCCCTCCTCCAGGTTTTGAGCACATTACACCCATGCAGTATAAGGCCATGCAGGGTAGGCTCCTCTTTGCTTAAGTCACCTTGATTTGCTCATTTTTACAACAAGGATAGGCAGCTTGCATAATTTAAAAAATCTTCTAAAGCAAACAGTTGTGATCTCTCTCTGGTAGCAGATTTTTGTTTCTTCCATGGCAGTTTGAACCATGGGCAGGTCAGTAATAGAGAGCATAAGCAGCCCTACTCATCAGTTGGTTCATTGCACATCTACCTTTAGTGGCCTCCCCTAGTGTCTCATCTATGTCTCCTCAAAACATGTCTCACCAGTCTCTGTAAGGCTTGCTGTTGAGTTAACAGCCATGAATTTGACTATCAATATATTGTAGCTTTCATTGGTGGGTACAGCTTTTCCATCTCACATTCTTTTTACCAGTCTTTGGATTTTTGTGTCTTGAGTTACAATAATTATAGTTGTGGCCCTTCCATCATACTATAAACCATACATAAAAGTACCATAATGAGAATTTAAAATGGGGGTAATAATTTACTACATTGGTAAGCTGTCTGGCTATCAGCAACACCGGACGGTTTGTAAATTGTTAACAAGATTTAAAAACTAGAAATTGTCAGGGTTCCAAGTAACACACCCAACAGAATCAAAACTCCAAGGCAGGCATGTTCCTCAAAGTATCAATTTATTAGGCGTGTCATATTGGCACATCTGGGGAAATGTTAATAACACTTGGGTGAACCAGTGCTTCCATTGTTGAAAGCCAGACTGGTATCTTCAAATAGTGTTGTTCTCTGACTTTCTCCCACACGAACAATAATGCATTCCTAATATAATGTCTTTGAAAGTAACCATGTATTATATTTTTCCCATACCACAAGAAGGCATGCCAGCCCAATTGCAAAACATGTCCCTCCAAGGTCAATAGTCTTTTGTTCCTCAATACAATCTATTCTTTCACCCAAGTAAGTACCGCAGCCTGGTAATACAATTCCCAATTCGGTAAACCAAAGCCGCCTCTATTTCTCGAATCCTGCAACATTTTTAGGCTTATTTTTGCTTTTTTTCCCTTGCCAAATATATCTTAATATTATTTGATTGAGTTCCTCAAAATATTTTTTCCCCAATTTTATCGGGATTGTTTGAAATAGATATAATAGTTTCGGCAATATTTTCATTTTTATTGTAGCTATCCTTCCTATCAATGATAATTGCAGGTTTTTCCATTTCTCCAAATCTGTTTTAATTTGTTGTATCAATTTATAATAATTGTCTTAATAGTTACACATCTTGCTGTCAAATAAATCCCTAAGTATTTTACTTTCTTAGTAGTCTGAATATCTGTTCTCTTTGTTAACTCATTTTTCTGTATATCTGTAAGATTTTTAACTAATATCTTAGTTTTTTCTTTCTTTATTTTCAATCCTGCCATTTTGTCATATTCCTCTATTAGTTTAGGCCCTGTTTCTTGTGGATCTTCCAAAATGAAAAATAAATCATCTGCAAATACCTGTAGTTTATTTTTTTATTTTTTTATTTCCATACCTTTTATCTCTATATCTTGTCTAGTATTTCTATTTAATTCTTCCAGTGTCAATATAAATAATAGGGGAGACAGGGGACATCCTGGTCTTGTACCTTTTTTAATAACAACCTTCTCTGTCATATCTCCATTTACCATCATCTTTGCTGTTTACTTGTAATCTATCACCTTAATCACATTAATAATCTCTCCCCAAAATCCATGTCTTTTAGCTGTGCTAGCATGAATTGCCAGTTCACATTGTCAAATGCTTTCTCTGCGCCTAGGAAGATCAATGCCATTTGCTTCCCTGGATGTGCTTCGTAGTACTCTAGCGTATTTAAGATTATTCTCATATTGTCTTTGATTTGTCTCTTAGGTAAAAAACCATTTTGATTTGGGTGTATAAATTGATTTAAAAATCTTTTAAGTCTTTCTGCAATTATTGAAGCATATATTTTATAGTCTGCATTCAATAAAAATATCGGTCTGTAGTTTTTTATCTGTAGCAAGTCTGAGTCCTCCTTTGGTATGAGGGTAATGTATGCTTCTGTCCATGACTTTGGTACTTTCACTTCTAACAATACTTCATTGAACACTTCCAACATTGGTATACTTAGAATGTTTTGTAAACTTTTATAAAGTTCTGCTGGTAGACCATCTGGGCCTGGCGTTTTACCATTCTTTTGTCTTTTGATTGCTTCTGTTAATTCCATCATTGTTATACGTTCCTCTAACATAACTTTTACTGTTTCTGGTATTTTAGGTAATTCCGCTTTTTTAAAGTATTGTTTTATCTTCTGAAACTGTCTCTTGGTCATATAGTTTTCCATAGTAGTTTAGAATCACTTTCTTTTTATCATCATTTTGATGATAAAGGTTTCCTTGCACATCCTTTAATTTGATATATCAATTTTTTTCTTTCTGCTTTTTCAGTTTATATGCCAACCATCTTCCTGGTTTATTTGCATTTTTGAAAAAAATTGTTTAGCATTTTTATTTTTTTGCGCTAATTATTCTTTATCTATTATATTTAACTTATGTTTTATTAATTCCCTTTTATTTTTTAGGTTCTTTTTTGTGGTTCTTTTTGTAATTCTATCTCTAGTCTGTTGTATTCATCTTCTAATGTCTTTTGGTTTTGTTTCTTCTTATTTTTCTTTCCCATATAGGTTATGACTACGCCTGTAATACATGCCTTAGCAGTATCCCATACATTTTGTAACGAGGTCTCTTCTTTCCTATTCTCTTTAAAGAAAAAGTCTAATTCTTTTTCCATAAATTGAATAAATCCCTTGTCTTTTAATATTGATTTTGTTCAAACATCCATCTTAATTTTCTTTTTTGTCCTTTCCATTTGACTTTTATTGGGTTATGGTCTGCCCAGTTACTTGTTTCTATGTTCAGTTCTTGTATGTTAGATTTCAATTCAGCTGTCATCCATATCATATCTATTCTTGACCAGGATATATGCCTATTTGAGTAGAATGAGTATCAATTTTCCTTAGAATGTATCTCTCACCATACATCTTGGATGCCTAGTTCTTCAGCCATTTTAAAGAAAGCCTTTGGAAGCATTTTCCTAGCTTTTTTTTTTTTTTTAAACAAGTTTTATTAAAAGTTTCAACAACAAACAAATCATTACATATTGAATCTTTCCCTGTTTTTCTACAATAATTTCCCCAATATTCTCATAAAACACAAACAAACACAAACAAACATAAAAAAAATCTTTTAGTAAAGTACCTTGGCCCCAGTTACCTCTCTTTGCATGGGCTAAAATAATAGCACATATCACTCTTCACATTTCTATCTTATTTAATCCATCTTAATTAAATCATTAAATTTGTATCTTTTGCCCATTCATTTATCCCTCTATCTCTTCTTATAATAAAAGAAAAATTTCTCCTGAAATCACTAATCAGAGTATGATGCCTTTCTATCCTCCCCTAAGTTAGTAAAATTAACATTCAACATAACAAATACCCAATTTGGTTCTGCTTGGTACATTCTATCCCCCAAAAATGTTTAAATACATTGTATCCTCCTTTCCTTCGATATTTTATTACATTTTAAAATCAATCATTAATAAAAACTTCAACATTTTAATTTCTTATTAAATCTTAAAGCATTCTAATTTACTATTTCAAATATAAATGTTACAATACCATCTTCTGTACCTTAGCAGAATCTTTCTTACAGAAAATTATGTTTCATCCTTTGTCTCTAAAAAAATCCCTCTTCTCCCATCCAATTTTAAAGCTTTGAGGCTTTTCTCCGCCTTTCCCCTTTCTTTCTTCCCCCACCAAATCTTCCTACCCCCCCTTCTTCTTCTAACCTCTGCCTTGCTGGGATCCCTTCTCTGTTGCGTTCCCTTTTCTCTTGTTTGTTATCATTATATTTACTTTGCATCATATTTTTCTCTTTCTCAAATGTTTTTTTAGATCTTAAGTCCTTCATTTTCCTTGCTCTCTTCCTTCCTTCTTCCTTAGATAAGTTTTGGGATTCAATGAAGATGGCGTCCTCGCCTCTTCCTTGTTGTTCTTCTTCCGTTTCCATCTGTTCCATTGTCTGTTGGTAATTGACCAGCGCCATTTCTAGGAATAGAAAAGCTTTTTCCATGCCATCTTTGCAGATTGCTTTTATTTGCTCATATTCATCCCTCAGGTCTTCAAAAAGGAAAGCCATTATAAATAAATCTTTTCTTTTCTTTATTCCTCTTTCTTCTTACACCAACCAAATATTCCGAGAGAAAGGCAAAACAATCCCAAAATCCACAATCCTCAATAAATCCAAGCAAGCCAAAATTCCCCTTCCTCTTCCAGGGTGGTATCAAACAAATAAAAAAAGAATCCAAGTCTATATTTTAAAGCCTTATTAAGATTGTATTTCTGTCCTCAAGTCTTCAAGGCATCTCCTCCAACAAGATCCAAATTTATAAATTTTCTTTATCCTCTCCCTTCCGGCTTAATTCCGTCGGAGGAGAGTAAACTTTCCCTTCAGCACCTCAAAATAGCCGCTTTTTTTTTCTCTTGTGGAAGAAATCATCAGAAAACCATCTTTTCCAGGAATTAAATTAGATAAATCTCAAAGCCCTGGGTCGACCAAGAAGAACTTTTACTTTCAATAACTTTCTCTTCTTCCTCCTGCGCATACTTGCCCGGCTGTCAACTTCTTTGTGGCGGCCATTACGGACCGCCGCTGCACCGATCCCTGGTAACAGGGGGTTCTGCCGGCCAGGAGGGGGTCTGCAACACCCCAAACCCTTCCTCCGGATCCCCTTACCTTCAGCTACTCCCTGCAGGGCAGCCTTGCTCCGCACCCGTCCGGTCGGAGCCCCAAAACGGCTAGCGCGGCAGGGATCGCGCAGCTTCGCGAATCCCTACCGCTCGCGAAGCCGACAAACCGGAAAACTCTGGTTTCTCTTCAGATCGTGTAAATCTTTCGCCTTTTTTTCCTAGCTTTTTTTTATAAACTTTCCTGGTTTTATAGTCTAGCTCTGCGTCTACAATTGCATTGAAATCTCCCACTACACATATATTTTCATATTCCAATTCTATTATTTTCTTAGGAAGTTTACTATAAAAATCCTCTTGTCTACTATTTGGTGCATAAATTGCTACCAGAAGTATCTGTTTTTAATTCATTGTTATCTCCACCACCAAAATCCTCCCTTCTTGCCCGTCTTCCTTTTCATCCCCTCCTAGATTCCATTCTCACCCCGCCAGCCCTTGTGTTAGCGAGGCCGGTGTCGGTAGTGGCCGGGTCGGGCTAGTGTCTTGGGGCGGAGAGAGCAGGTTGCACGTCTCCCCAAGCGATGTGCAACGCCCAGCACCAACAAGGGCCAGAAGAAGCGCCAGCAAGAGTGAGGCGCTGGAGAATCAGCCCCCACCACTTCTCCATCCCCTGCTGTCGCCCTTCTCAGGCCAGGCGAGGAGTGACTGGGAGGGGAGGATGAGGGGCGGGACTAGCCAGTTGTGGGATCACCCAACGGAGCCACAGCAGAGGGATGAAAGAGCCACATGCGGTTCTAGAGCTGCAGGTTGCCAACAGTGACTAGGTATTGCACACGTCGACGATGCAAATGAGAGTCCAATATTTTTTTAACCTCGTGATGGGTCTCTCCCTGCACTACAATTGGCTGGGGAGCAGCCTGGTCTACTGATCTCAGCCAAGAGCCAACTGCTGGCTTTAACAAGCTGCTGTGAAAGACCAGATGCACTTTCCCTAGTTTAAGCTGAACAGTTACAGGGTTAATTACTTTTGCTTTTGGGAATGGCCCTATGAACTTAGGACACAGCTTTTTACATGATAAAAAGTTTTAGATACTTTGTTGACAGGAACACTTTGTTTCCATTTCGGAAAGGAGGCGCTTGTCAGCTTGCGTTTTATATGACCTTGCTGCGTCCACTAAGGCTCGCTTTGTATTTTCCCAGCCCTGCTTCAGTGTTTCCATCCACTCATTCCAGGAGATGGAGGATGGCAGCTCTCGGGGCAACTTGGGCATGGGTACGAACTCCATGCTGCTGGTGACTTGGAAAGGTGTCAGGCCAGTGCTACTGTGTACCGCATTATTGTAGGCAACCTCTGCGAAAGGCAGTAGGTCCACCCAATTGGATTGCTGGTAGCCCACATAGCACCTCAAGTACTGCTCTACCATGGCGTTCGGCTGCCCCATTAGTACTTGGATGAAAAACTGAGCTAAGCCTCTGTGTGGACCCTATGGCTCTCAGGAACTCCCTCCAGAATTTCTCAGTGAACTGAACTCCTGTATCGGAGATAATCCTGCGGGGCACCCCATGCAACCTACATATATCTGCCTTAAGAACATCCTACCTAATTTTTTTAGCTGAGGGTAGTCCTAAACGGGAGCTTGACTATAAAGTCCATGGCAATTTTCTCCCTGGGTCGGCTCAGGTCTGCCACTTGCTGGAGAAGGCCAGGGGGTTTTCTGGGTTTTTTCTTCATGGCTGCGCACGTGGTGCAACTCTACATAGTTCTCTACATCTTTCATCCTAGGCCACCAGAATTGCCTCCTGGTCAGGTGCAGGGTCTTTAGGAATCCAAAATGTATGTCAAGCTTGGAGTCATGGCTGTGCTGCAGGATTTGGAGTCTTAAGCTGGAAGTGATGTACAGCTTGGCCCTTTTCCAGGCTAGTCTCGCTTATCAATGAACCATGGGTCTGCCAGAAGTGACTTCAGGGCCTTTGTCATTTGGTGTCCCCCCCGGCTGCCCCAGCATCCATCTTGGCGTCTGGTGATGGCTTGAGCCACCAGTTGCGAGGGAGAGATGATGGCGTGAAATATTTCTTCATGACAACTGAATTGGGGTTTCCTGGACAAGGCGTCCACAATCAGGCCCTTTCCCTCTGGAATGTATTTTAATTCAAAGTTGAACTGCTTGAAGTATTGCACCCAGTGGACTTGCTTGTGAGAGAGCTTCTGGGCAGTTTTTAAGGGCTTCTAGGTTTTTGTGATCAGTCCAAACTTCAAATGGTACCCTACTTCCCTCCAGGAAGTGTGTCCAGGTAAGGAGAGCCCATCGGACAGCATAGGCTTCCTTTATCCACACCACCCACCTCCTGTCGGTGTTGATGAGTTTTTTGGACATGTACGCGCAAGGTTGCCAGGAGTTTTTTCAGGACCTGGCACACTAGCTTGGTCTCACTAAATATGAGAATGTCATCAGGTAGACTAACACTCCCTGGTAGAGGTGCTCATGTAGCACTGCATTGATCAGCTGCATGAATACTGCGGGGGCTCCCGTACTCCGAACGGCATTACTTTAAACTGGAAGCTGCATAGTGGGCAATTGAAAGCCGTTTTCCACTCTTCTCCCTCTTTGATCTGCATCCGATAGTACGCTTCCTATAAATCCAGCTTGGTGAACACCTTCCCCTTTGCCAAGTGGTTTAGCATGTCCTTCATCAGGGTCAGGGGGTAGGTGTTTTCCACGCACACCACATTAATTCCTCTAAAGTCCACACAGAGCCTCATCAACCCATCTTTTTTCTCTTTAAAAATCACCGGGGCGGCCACCCTAGACTTGGGCTGAATGAATCCTCTCGCCAGGTTGGTGTCTATGTATTTTCTCAATTCGTCCATTTCCCTAGGGGTCATGGAGTACATTTTCAGCTTGGCCAGTTTGGCCCCGGGTACAAATTCTATTGCGCAGTCGATGAGTCAGTGGGGGTGTGTGTAGTGTGTTGCATTTGTGCTTGCTAAATGCATCTGCCAGGTCCTTATACTCTCTGGGAGGCTGGGGGGAACCTGGTGGTGTGTCAGCGACGGCAGCTACTTTCCCCCCCATTTAGGGTTAGTTTGCAGTCCTGGTGGTTGGGGTTTGTCAACTGAGGGGGGTGGCAGTGAACCCATTCCTAACTGTAGCTTCCGGTAGTCATCTTACCACATTATGATGGGTCCCCACTTGTCTAGCCATGTGAGACCTAAGATGACTGACTGTCATTTTTGACACCACTATAAAGCGTATGAGTTCTCAGTGGTGGCCCATTTCCAGTCTCACCAGCTCAGTGACTAGGGTGGCAGGGGCTCCACCTATTAATATCCCATTGACTTGCATGAAGCATATGGGGTGAGCCAGGGGTGTTGTGCTTATCCCTAGCTTCTGGACAGTGGGAAGGCTGATTAGGCATCTGGTGCACCTGGTGTCTATGATGGCCTCTAATATCCCCTTGGACTCCTGTTCTGGGCACCACTATCCACGATTTTATGGTAGATATTACCATTGGGTCGTCCTCACTGGCCACACTGCTGCCACTGGTGGCGGCAGGAGGGGCTTCCGGGGCCGGAGTTGGCAGAGGGGGAGGAACCTCAATGGCTTGTTTCTTATAAAGTAATAAAGATGTGATAAAAATCTAAATAAACAAATAAATGAACACATGATGTTAAAAGTATAAATGGAACTGAAAAGGCTCAGCCTAGGAGTTCCCCAATTCGACTTTATAACAGCTGTATAACATCCATGCTGTGGTCAGAATGCTCTGTTTCATCTTGGGAACATTTTTCCTGTATCTGGTGCATTTTGGGTTGATTGTTTACTGCGCATAATGGAAAAAGCTGTGGTCTTTGCTGGTGAATAGCTAGTTAATTTTTACTGACACAATAACAAAATTAACACTTTTATGTGTTTTGAAAAGTATTTGGATTGCTAGTTCTCTTCTTCATCATTCCATATATGTTTTAATAACACTTTAATTCTCACTGTTGCCACAGATTGTTTAGGGCTCTTCAAAATGTTCTGACTCCAGAATAAGCTATTCTGAATGTTTTGGAAGTGCTCTAATCTTCAAAATAGACCTATTTTAAGCCACTTCTGTAACACACAAAATGGGCCTGCTTGGGGGTTGGCATGTTTCATAATGGAACATTTTGCACATTCTTAATCCTGTGTATTTATGTCATCAAGACTTTCCCAATATATAATGTTTTTTTCAGAACTGCTAACTTTCAGTATACTTTTTTTTTCATTTCTAGCTGCGGGACAAATTCCAGCTACAGCCTTACTACCAACCATGACTCCAGATGGGCTAGCCGTAACACCTACACCTGTGCCTGTAGTTGGCAGCCAAATGACGCGACAAGCTCGACGTCTCTATGTTGGCAATATCCCTTTTGGAATCACTGAGGTACTTTATTTATTTATTTGATTTGCCAATTGTTTACAAGATAATAAGTATAAGTGTATACATAGTTGTGAATACATGAAATGGGTACATATAAGAAAAATAAAAGAAGAATAAGAGTAACAATAGGACAGGGACGGTAGGCACGTTGGTGCGCTTATGCACGCCCCCTACAGACCTCTTAGGAAAGGGGTGAGGTCAATAGTAGACAGTTTAAGGTTAAAGTTTTTGGGGTTTGGGGAAGAAACTACAGAGTCGGGTAGAGTATTCCAGACATTGACCACTCTATTGCTGAAGTCGTATTTCCTGCAACCAAGTTTGGTGCGGTTAACTTTGAGTTTGTATCTATTGTGTGCTCTTGTGTTGTTATGGTTGAAGCTGAAGTATTCATTGACAGGTAGGACATTGCAATGTATGATTTTATATACCATGCTTAAATCAGACCTAAGACGGCGTAATTCAAGGTTTTCTAGTTCTAGAATTTCAAGTCTGGTGGCATAAGGTATTCTACAACGAGTAGAGGAGTGGAGAACTCTTCTTGTGAAATATTTCTGGACTTTCTCAATTGTGCTAATATCAGATACGTAATGTGGGTTCCAGACTGATGAACTGTATTCGAGTATTGGTCTAGCAAATGTTTTGTATGCTCTGGTTAGTAGTGTGATATTACCAGAGAAAAAGCTACGTAGGATTAGGTTAACAACTCTTAATGCCTTTTTGGCTATGTAGTTGCAGTGGGCTCTAGCACTTAGATCATTAGAGGTGAGTATTCCAAGGTCCTTTACAGAGCTTGGGTCATCAACAAGATCTTGACTATTCAGCTTGTATTTTATTTTCTGATTTTTTTGCCAATATGTAAGACAGAGCATTTATTTGTTGAGATTTGAAGTTGCCATTTGTTTGACCATTCTGATACATAGTCAAGATCTTTTTGTAGGGTAGCAGTATTGTCTGTGGTATTGAACAGCTTTACATCATCAGCGAAAAGAACGCAATTGCTCTTAATATGATCACAGAGGTCATTTATGTAGAGTATGAAGAGAGTTGGTCCTAGAACACTGCCTTGGGGACACCACTATTGACAGGTACAGAATTTGATAGGACGCTCCCAATTTTGACCATTTGTTGTCTGTTTGCCAGGAATGCTTCTATCCAGTTATTCAGTTGTCCAGAGATACCATAGGATTTTATTTTTAGGAGTAGTTTGTCGTGTACCACTGAATCAAAGGCTTTACAGAAGTTCTATGTAGATTGCGTCTATTGCTTTGCCCTGGTTGAGTTGTGTCATCCATATGTTTTTGCAGTGTAAGAGTTGCAGATTACAGGATAGTTTTTTTCTGAAACCAAATTGTTTATTGGAGAGTAGGTTGTTTGTCTCTAAGTGGAGGATGATGGATTGGTTAATAATTGATTCCATGACTTTACAGGTGACGCAGCATAAGGAGATTGGTCTGTAATTTTCAACTAGGCTTGGGTCTCCCTTTTTGAAGATGGGGATGACTGTGGCTTGTGACCATAGGTTAGGCAAGGAGCTGGTCCTGAAAGATTTTTCAAAGATTATGCTTAGAGGTTTGGCTATGGCAGTGGATAGCTTTTTAAGAAGTAGGCACATATTCCATCCGGTCCAATAGATAGAGATGGTTTTAGATTGCGTAGTGCTTTTTCAACATTGTCTTCTGTAAAATCGATATGTATTAGATCATTGTTGTTATCTGTGGTACGGCTAGGAAATACTGGGCATGATCCATTGCTGTTTACAAATACTGAGCTGAAGAATGTGTTAAAGATGTTGGCTTTAATGGGTGTCTGCCGTTGCAGTCTTTACCATCAGGTCCTATCAAGGGTGGGATAGACCTTGAGTCTTTTAGTTTGTTGTTTACAAAATTGTAAAAAGCACGGGTGGAATTGGTGCTTAGAAGGTTTTCCTCTTGTTTAATGTGATAATTGATGCATTCGGTCTTTATCTGGTGGCATAAATTTTTGTATCGGCTTTGAAATTGGCAACGTGACCAGATTTGTTTTTCCGCCAGAGTGATCTCTTTTTGGATTGAAGTTTCCTTATTGTTATGGGTAATCTGCTTTTTTGTTTTGTTTTGGAAGTTGTTGTTGGTACATATAGTTTGATGACTCTTTGACTTCAAGTAAAAATATGTTGTAATGGTCTTCAACAGTATTGCATCCAGTGAATAGAGATTGCCAATCTTCATAACAGTGATCCCCAACCTTTTCGACACCGCTGCCCGGTTCCCGCATCAGCTGGGGCGCGCTGCCCGGCATCAAGCGTTCAACTGGGCGCCGCCATCTTTTTGATGAAAAAGATGGCGGCGCTAGCGCCTCGGTGAGCTTTTTCGGGTAGAAATGGCTTTCTACCTGGAAAAGCTCACCGAAGCTGGCCGCCTATCTTTTTGATGAAAAAGCTCCGGTGAGCTTTCACCCGGAAAAGCTCACCGGAAGCACTTTTTACCAAAAAGATGGCGGCGCCCAGCAACCAGCGGCCCGGTAAGGCTTGTTCCATGCCCGGTATCGTCCGCGGACCGGCGGTTGGGGACCCCTGGTCTATAAGATCATAGTTGCCTTTTTGAAGTTACAATTGGGGATTACATCATTGTGGTGATTTTTGTGTGGGCGTATGTTGAGACAAAAGTCAATCATATTGTGGTCACTGCTGGAAAAGGGTTCTTTAGTTTGTATTCCGTAAATTAAATTCAAACTATTGCAGAAGATGAGATCGAGGCAGTTGTTTAGTCTAGTGTTGTTGGTTACTAGTTGTTCCAGTCCCAGATTTGTAATAGCATTGTAGAAGGTTGTGTGTATGATTTCAGTTGTACATTCATTTAGGGTCCAGTCAATATGAGGTAGATTGAAATCACCAAGAAAGATAAAAGGGTATGGGCAGGATGCAGCCCATGTTAGTAATGTATTTAACTTGTTTACATGTTCGATGTCATAATCAGGTGCTCTGTAACATAGTAAGAATCGAATTGTGATATTTAAGGATAGTTCACAGATGATGGTCTCAGGAAGAGCAAGCTCCTGGGTAACTTGGATATTGTTAGCTTACTCTGTCATCTCTGCTCAGCCTTGAAACTTTTGGCTGCAACAAGTGCTCAATTTCAGTGATGCCACCAGAAAAAGCAGCCTGGTTTAGTATTTGTTTCTTTTTTTATTTTTAAAGATAACGGGGGTAATAATGGAAATGGGAGTGCCTCACTACCCAGAGGAATTCCATTTTCACTTCCAGTCTTATTTTGCCATTTTTTGATCAAAACCTACATATTTGACATTTTGTCATTGAATTTGAGAGGTTGCAAAGGGAACACTGGAAGTTTTAAGTTGGAGAGCCAACTGAACCTCATTAAATGCCACCATGCTCAAACTGTTATTATGACTTGACATCTTAATGACTCATATTTGATAGATACAAACTTTTGGAGTACTTTGGTGTTTTTCGTCAATGAATCACATGAAATGAACTTTTGCTTTCCCTGAACTGGTACCTTCCAGAAATACTGATGGGAATTGTAGCCAGACTGAAAGGATATTCTAAATATTCCTTCCTATCAGATCATGTCTTCTCCCCACACATTTTAGTGTTTGTCTTTAAAAAGAAAAATGTTTGATTTGGGGTTACTGCTATCTACATTTTGAGGTTGGGTGCAATAGAGACATACACATCTTTAGTGCTAGGGCCCAAATTGGTGAAATGATGGCTTGAAGCATTGCTGAGCATACAGGAAAAGCAGCTCAATGTTTTCTCTCTGTGATGTAGATAAGAGCATGCTGTTTTCAAAGGACATTTCTTGCTTTTCATTCATTATGAGCCAAACTGACTACATTGAATCAGTGAGTTGCTCAGTTTAATACAGTATCTCTTCTCAGAACATATTCTAAATTTGTCTTGTACAGTTGATATTTAAAGCTGATCAACATGGTTGGTTTGAAGCAGTGAATACTGATTTAGATGTTCTGATATGGGAATGGGGCATTATTATTTCATTTCATTAAATTTGTTATGGCTCCTACTCCACTAGACCCTGGGCAGCATTACACACTGCTCAAAAAAATAAAGGGAACACAAAAATAAGACATCCTAGATCTGAATGAATGGAATATTCTTATTAAATACTTTGTTCATTACATAGTTGAATGTGCTGACAACAAAATCACACAAAAATTATCAATGGAAATCAAATTTAGCAACCCATGGAGGTCTGGATTTGGAGTTACACTCAAAATTAAAGTGGAAAAAAACACTACAGGCTGATCCAACTTCGATGTAATGTCCTTAAAACAAGTCAAAATGAGGCTCAGTAGTGTGTGTGGCCTCCACGTGCCTGAATGAACTCCCTACAATGCCTGGGCATGCTCCTGATGAGGTGGCGGATGGTCTCCTGAGGGATCTCCTCCCACACCGGGACTAAAGCATCCCCCAACTCCTGGACAGTCTGTGTTGCAACGTGGCGCTGGTGGATGGAGCGAGACATGATGTCCCAGATGTGCTCAATTGGACTCAGGTCTAGGGAACGGGCAGGCCAGTCAATAGCATCAATGCCTTCATCTTGCAGGAACTGCTGACACACTCCAGCCACATGAGGTCTAGCATTATCTTGCATTAGGAGGAACCCAGGGCCAACCGCACCAGCATATGGTCTCACAAGGGGTCTGAGGATCTCATCTCGGTACCTAATGGCGGTCAGGCTACCTCTGGGGAGCACGCAGAGGGCTGTGCGGCCCCCTAAAGAAATGCCACCCCACACCATTACTGATCCACTGCCAAACCGGTCATGCTGGAGGATGTTGCAGGCAGCAGAACGTTCTCCACGGTGTCTCCAGACCCTGTCATGTCTGTCACATGTGCTCAGTGTGAACCTGCTTTCATCTGTGAAGAGCACAGGGCGCCAGTGGCGAATTTGCCAATCTTGGTGTTCTCTGGCAAATGCCAAACATCCTGCACGGTGTTGGGCTGTAAGCACAACCCCCACCTGTGGACGTCGGGCCCTCATACCACCCTCATGGAGTCTGTTTCTGACCGTTTGAGCAGCCACATGCACATTTGTGGCCCGTTGGAGGTCATTTTGCAGGGCTCTGGCAGTGCTCCTCCTCTCCCTCCTTGCACAAAGGTGGAGGTAGCGGTCCTGATGCTGGGTTGTTGCCCTCCTACAGCCTCCTCCACGTCTCCTGATGTACTGGCCTGTCTCCTGGTCGCGCCTCCATGCTCTGGACACTATGCTGACAGACACAGCAAACCTTCTTGCCACAGCTCGCATTGATGTGCCATCCTGGATGAGCTGCACTGCCTGAGCCACTTGTATGGGTTGTAGACTCTGTCTCATACTACCACTAGAGTGAAAGCCCCACCAGCATTCAAAAGTGACCAAACCATCATCCAGAAAGCATAGGAACTGAGAAATGGTCTGTGGTCACCACCTGCAGAACCTCTCCTTTATTGGGGATGTCTTGCTAACTGCCTATGCTTTCTACCTGTTGTCTATTCCATTTGCACAACAGCATGTGCAATTGATTGTCAATCAGTGTTGCTACCTAAGTGGACAGTTTGATTTCACAGAAGTGTGATTGACTTGGAGTTACATTGTGTTGTTTAAGTGTTCCGTTTATTTTTTTGAGCAGTGTATTTTATTTGCAGTCCTGACTGTAGCTCAGTGGTGCTTATATATAATAGAGGGAGATGTATTAAAACCTTAATGACCAGAGAAATAAATATGGTTGCTTGTTATTTAATTATCCCTACCAAAAAGAAAAAAAGACCAAAGAGTTTTCCATTTCTCTTTAAGTAAATAGTGTGTCGGGGAAAACCTGATTATAAGCATAGCTGCACTTAATAAAAATTGAACAGACACCACACCACAAAAAAATCTCACTTTAGGATTCAGAGGTTTATTAGAATTTAAAGCATAGCAAACATAAAGCCTTTGCTGTAGGCACTTACATCACATTGCAATGAGGGTCAATTGAACAAGCAGTCAAAAGGGATGGCTTGAGGCCGATTCGCAACCTCCCTTTATTCAACTTTGTCTTTTATACCTTAAAATCACAACTCACATGATTTTTGGAATCTGTCCATACTGTCATAGCAACAGGGGCAGTTTTTTCCATTCCTTTAACCTCAATGTTACAACATGGTTATTTTTATACTTTAAGCATACACTTCCTATTTTCCCATAGCCTGCCCCCTTGTTTCAGCATAGGGAACTATGGTGTCCATGTCAGCTACCATTTCATCAGATGCACATGCCGATTACAAATTTTCCTTTTTACTTGCATCAGGCAATTAATGTCAATATTGAACCCATCTCACCCCCCAAACTTTACTATGCTAGAAGGGCATGCAAAGGTTACAACAACAAGTCCCCATTATTTTCCCCTCACAAGTGTATGGGACTGCAGTCCTCATAGCTTCACAGTTTGCTACCATCATAGCAGGCAAGTAGGAAATGTTTTGTAATTTATTTGTGGTCCAGGTTGCCATTCCAGCTTGTATCATACATCTACTCTTTGCATCTCTTACCATGATTCCAATAGGAAGCAATGATGGATTTCTTCAATGCCCAGATGCGCCTTGGTGGCCTTACTCAGGCTCCCGGTAATCCTGTCTTGGCTGTGCAAATTAACCAGGACAAGAACTTCGCTTTTCTGGAGGTGAGTTTACAGTGACTCAGGACAGGTTTAAAACACCACTGATTTACTTGCATGATTATGACTCTGGAGAAATCAAAAGAAATGCATAAAATTGTTTCATGTAGATTTTACTGAATGTTCAAAATATAACATAGTCCATGTTCGTGAGTTCTAAAGCTTGGCTATATATGAGGCTCTATAAGAGTTATTCTCTTTTTGTATGTTTTACCATGAGTTCAGGCCACAACTGTGGAGGTTGGTGGTGTAAGGTTAATCCAGCCTGCTGCACGTTAATACATTTAATTCAAAGGCTAAATTCAGCTTTTAGAAAAGATTTCCCTTGAGTAATGTGATAGCAGGAGAGGAAGCATTTACAATAGTAGTTTATGCAAATGCTGATAAACCACATGGAAAGATATCCATTATTTTCCAATATATGAAACAGAAAAGCCAAGAGATAGTGGGATTGACCTTTATTGGATGCAGGGCATTTTTAGAAATAGTAGTGCCTTGCTTATTTGTTCAGTTGACAAATTCTTTCAGTAGCATTGTTTTCTAGAATTTGGGACTAATTTGAGCACTCCAATTGTGCTGAAAACTTGTTTCATTATTAATTATTCTAATTAAAGGCATCTCTTGCTGATGCTACCCTTTGCCAAATGTCTGCATTTAACTGAACAGTAAAACATGGAATTTGTACAAACAGAGGAAAAAAGCTAATATGAAATAGATTGTATGTTATGCATTAATGATTAATGAACAGGAAGTAGAAGTAAAATGGAATGGATGGCTTGTAGAAACAAACCCAGAGATCCTGCCCTTCCCCAAAATAAATAATTTTGTGGACCTTAAAGGTGAAGAAGTTGAATTGTTTGGAACCTTAATCTTGATAAACATGAATATGTATTTAAATATGTGTTATTGGCCCCAAGAGTATTGTGAAAAATTTTGGAATCTTTTAAAATGTTTGTTAGAATAAAAATGCTAGATATGAGGTAGTGGTTATGTGAGGCTTAGATTCCATCTGACTGAGTTTATTGAGCTTCTTTTACTTCTAACTTCATTTTTTTTTTTGTATTTTATCTACTCTAAATGCTTTGTGGATAAATGCATAAATCCCCACTTCAGCTCAGGGCATGTCTCCTTGGGTGTACAAAATAATAGCTTCCTTGTATTCTACAATCTGGAAGATTATTGGTGAGAATTTCATTCCTTGTAAATTTTGCAAGACATGTACATTGAACTGTAAAGAGTCTACTGCTTTCATGATCTGGCACTGATAATCTAACCTCATATAAGTCTAGAATTTAATTAGAGATGCCCATTTTGCTTCTTGGTCCTGAGGAGTAGCCATACATTCTATAAGAGACTGACATTGATTTCCCCATTTCCCCCCCTCTTCTCTGCTCCAGTTCCGTTCTGTGGATGAAACTACACAGGCCATGGCTTTTGATGGGATCATTTTCCAGGGACAGTCACTGAAGATCAGACGCCCCCATGATTATCAACCACTTCCTGGCATGTCTGAAAACCCATCAGTTTATGTGCCAGGTGGGTTTATCAGACTTCTGGTGAATAAAAAAGTGATGGTTACATAATATACAAGGAGGGGGAAATTTAGCAATGTTGTATGCAGCGTATGGATAACTTCATATATTTTCCTGCCATGTTGACTTGCTTCCTTCTTATAGGTGTCGTTTCCACAGTGGTCCCAGATTCTGCTCATAAACTGTTCATTGGGGGTCTGCCAAACTATCTTAATGATGATCAGGTCAGTCTGGGAGTATGACACAATTCAGGATAACGTGGGCAGGCATTTCATTCTCCATTCTCCCTAATTTTTAACCAGCTGGGACATGTTTCATACTCAGTGTAATTCTTTGTTAATGCCAGTTTAAGCCAGTTTGATCTAGCATTTTATGGGAAATCCTTCTACTGAAGTATTTACTAATTTTAATAACCTTCTTACAAAAGCCAGATAAGTCTTTAAAGACTATTTTAATTCTTCACAATACCATGCTACTATGGAGATTTGGCTACTGTTTGGTGTGATGACAATCGTTGACATTGTTTCTTCCTTCTCCATCAGGTCAAGGAGTTGCTCACTTCCTTTGGGCCCCTGAAAGCTTTCAACCTGGTGAAGGACAGTGCCACTGGCCTGTCGAAAGGTTATGCCTTCTGTGAATATGTGGACATCAATGTCACAGACCAGGTAGGGCCAGCTTCCCTTGTTCATCCTCTTTTCATTTTTGTTCTGCAGCGGCCCACCGATCTTCCTGTGGGATATGGGGGGTTCTTTGTCCTTTGAGCAGGTGGGGTGTTTTTTTCTCTCCTCCTCCCCTCTAGGGGGTGCCAGCTTTTCTCTCCTTTACAGCACAGCTGCTGACTTAGCGGCAGACACCATCGAGTTAGTATTCTGATCACTTCTGCTTTTTGTTCCCCCCCTAAAACAACAACTCTCCCTGAATGTTAGTCGGAGAAGGCTTCGGCCTTTTTGCGAAGACCCTGGCCGCCATGCCTGACCGAGAGCCGGTAAGAAGCCCTCCCCTCACCAGTCAGGGAAGAGCCGGGTCCGTAGTGCATTTCACTCATTTCCCTACCCCCAGTAAATTCTTTGTTCTGCACCCCTAATAACTCTGTTTCCTTTCTCCTGCTGTGCTTTGTGTTACAGCAGGGGGAGGAGGAACAGGCCCGTAACCAGCAGACATGCTTGCTAACTCCAGTGGGAGTTGTAAAATGCAAGTATTGACATTTAAAGTTTAACAATAAAACAAAGGAAAAGCACCCCAGATTCCCCTTGCCCTGTTGGAGAGGGGGGACCTGTGGTGGAGAGGAAACACCCCACAATTCCCAATAAGGTTCAGAGCGTGTCGGTGGTAACTTTGCATGCAGAGCATAAGCTCTTGTGTTTGGGTTGATCTCCATCAGGGTTATGCATGTGTTTCTTTGTAATTGAGTGCTGTTAGTATGTATGGATACATGTTTTTTAAATATATTCTCCCCTACACCTGCTTCCTGTCCCATACAGTCTTTCTTCCCACATGCTACTTGGGAAGTGTGTGTTTTCCCATGCTTTCCCTTCCCCTCCTTTGGTCTCTCTGCATCAAGGAGAAAGCTATGAGTTTTTAGCAAAAGCTAAAATCTTGGATGAGATCCAAAATAGGATTGTAAATCTGAGAGGAATGGATATTTACCTCTCTAACTTCCTAAGCCACCAACCTCCAAATGGTTTCATAGATTAAGAAGACAATAATATTACAAAAAGAGTAACAGTAGCCCCAAGAAAGCATACAAAAGACATTTTCTGTGTTATTCCCAGGCCAAAGGGGCCTGTTGAACACCCTAACCTGGGAAAAAAGCCAAGGTTTTAGAGTTCACTTGAAGGAGGGTCAGGTGAAAGGTATATGAATCTCTGGGGGATGCTGTTCTAAAGGGTAGGTTCAGTAACAAAGTTCATTTCCTGCAAGATAACATTGCTTGATCAGCAGAACCCAAAGGAAGCCAAATCTGATTATAGAGAACAAGTAGATGCTATAAGAGATGGATGGCCCCTTGCATACAACCTATGCTATGTGGGGTCTACTGTAATAACTAGCATCTTGAATTGCACCAGGGAGTTTACTGATAATCAGTCTGCTAATAAAGCCAAGGGATTTGTTACAGGGGCATAATGTCTGCCCGTTGGTGGCTTATGTCACTGCCAAGTGGACCAATTGTAGCTTCTGATTAATCATTAAGAGCAGCCTCGTATAGTGCAAATTGTAATAGTCTACTCACTAGCTAGCCAAGGCATGTATGACTATAAGGAGAACCTCATGATTCGGAAACAGGTGCATCCAAACCAAAACCAACAAAGACCTTCCTGCTTACAGTGGC
Organism: Notechis scutatus; assembly: GCF_049901735.1. Taxonomy (NCBI): domain Eukaryota; kingdom Metazoa; phylum Chordata; class Lepidosauria; order Squamata; family Elapidae; genus Notechis; species Notechis scutatus. The sequence goes on from NW_028263166.1 coordinate 107,397, forward strand.
AACCTGCTCTTTGAACAGGAATCGCAAGTCCAGGAAGACCCCCATATTGTGCACCAATCCAGAAGGGGATAGTGTGATCCCATTCAGAATCAAAGATCCCTGGAACTGGGAGAGTCCAAATATCTACAGCTAGTCTTGATGGGATTGAGTTTAACATGTTCCTCCACAGAGCCTCCAGACACCAGGACAACCTAGCTTGCTTTGTTGAGATGCACAACTGAATATCATCCATGTATTAATAGTAGGAGTGAAAGTGTTCAGCCCAGTGATACCCCACAAATTGCAGGCTTTGAAAAGGCTAACAGGCAACTGTACACCTTGGGCTCAAGAAAGCCATAGATGTAGCATATGTATCTTCCTAAGGTTGCCATCAAATTGCTATTTGTAATGCAGTAGAAAGACATTATTGATTACATGGAGAACATTTTCTAATGTAATTTCAGTTACATTTACATTAAATCAAATGCTACCAATAATCTCAATTTGACTTGCTTCAAGAAGTCCTCTGTTGGAGCAAGTATCTGAAAAACTCTATTAAATAAGTTTATTTTTAGCAAACCTTTTTTTTAAACCAATGATAGAGATACTTGATTCATCAGGAGACTTAGACTTTCATTTTGCCTATATGGCTTTAAGAAGTGTTTATTGACTTGTCTCCTTGAATGGGATTTTAAATGAGGTCTTCTACATCTAATTGAAAACTGCTGCATCGAGCCATTCCCTTCTGCTGTTTATATACAGTAGCTTGTAATTTATATATGCTTTACAAATAAGATGCTGACAGTAGGTGTTATAGCAATAGCACTTACACTTACATACTGCTTCACAGTGCTTTTACAGCCCTCTCTAAGCAGTTTACAGAGTCAGCATATTGCCCCCAACAATTTGGGTCCTCATTTTACCCACCTCGGAAAGATGGAAGGCCGAGTCAACCTTGAGCCTGGTGAGATTTGAACTGCCAAATTGCAGGCAGCTGGCAGTCAGCAGAAGTAGCCTGCAGTACGGCACTCTAACCACTGTGCCACCATGGCTCCAAGAAGACCTAAAATTTTAAACTGCAGATAGTTAAAATGTTGAGACAATTCTGCTTTCTATACTTAGCATTTTGGGGGGGCAAGCGGGCTGCTACTGGTTCTTACTGGTTCAGGCGAACAGGTTGTTAATGTTATGACCAGTTCAGCGAACCAGCAAATCCCACTGCTGGCTGGCCCCACCCACCCCTCCCCTCCCAGGAATCCCTGCGCGGCCCGTTTTGGATTGCAGGTAAGTGCAGGGTCCGTGTGGAGGCTCAGGGAGGGCGAAAAATGGGCCTCCTGGAAGTTCCAGAAGGCTGGAAACGGGCCGTTTCTGGCCTCCAGAGAGCCTCCAAAGACCAGGGAGGCTGTTTTCGCCCTCCCAGAGGCTTGAGGAAAACCTCCAGAGCCCAGGGAGGGTGAAAAACGGGCCTCCTGGAAGTTCTGGAAGGCTGGAAACAGGCCTGTTTCTGCCCTCCAGAGAGCCCCCGACGCCCATGGAGGTTGTTTTTGCCCTGCCAGAGGCTCGAGAAAAGACTCTGGAGTCCGGGGAGGGTGAAAAACGCCCCACGGCCCGTTTTTGCTCCCAGGCAAGGGTGGTGCAGGAGGCTGACTAGGCCACGCCCACCATGGCCACGCCCACTCAGCAGCCAGGCAGAGAACTGGTTGCTAAATTTTTTGAAGCCCACTCCTTGGAGGGGGAAGGGACAATCTTGGCCAAGTGCCATGAACAGAAAGAAGAGTAGGATTATGTTATCTGAATAAATGAAAATTACTTTCTGACTAGACAAGTGTATAATTGTACCAAACATTGGTATAATAACCATTTTTAAAGCTCATTTTTCCCTCTTGATTCTGTGTCTTATACTCTTACTTTCTCTAAAAACAAGTTTCTAGAAAATTGTCTCTTGAGAAAATTAGATGCTGGAAATTTGTGCCCACATGTATATTTTGAAGTTACACAGTCATGAATACAAGTTCTAGATCAGCGGTCGCCAACCAGTGGGCCACTGGTGGGCCATGAGAAAATTTTGGTGGGCCGCAGAGAAATCTCACCCCCAGAGCACCCCTCCCCAAAGCAATTAATCCAGGCTGCGCAGAAACACAAGGCTGCTCAGCCCACATGGCCCACGGGAACCCTTCCCGCCCACTCACTCCTTACCCGGCAAACTTGTCTGCTAAGCTGCTAATTTTCCTTTTTCCAACCATCATCTGTTCTGCTGTGCCGGGAGATTTAGATTAGCTAGGAAGCAGGAAATGATTGGACTTCTTGCTTTCTAGCTAAGCACAGCCGAACCTCCCTTAGGACAGAAGGTTTGCTTGCAAGCAAATTCAGTGCAGACTCACGGCAAGCAAATTTGAGAGACTGAGCTAGCCGATGGCAGATAGATAGATCACTGAATGATTCTGTGAGCAACTCAATCTGCCTGCTTTGCCTGATTTTGGATAAAAGTTGCTTTTTTATTAAAAAAAATCAATATTTACATACATGGTGTGTTGTGAGTTAATTTTGTGAGTTTGCTTACAAGCAAATTTTATGTGACAGACTGAGCTAGCCAATGGCAGATAGATAGATTTCTGAATGAATCTGTATGTCAGGCATCCAGAAAGTATCCATCAATCACTCAGAGACATTATCTCTCCAATTGATTTATTAGAAACAGATCTGGCATGTCAAAAGCAATTTCCCAAGTGGAAGTTTTTTCACGCGTTACACAGAATCCACCTTCTCTCCTCCCACTTCTATACTTCATAAATCACGAGAACCAATTAACTGCAACTGGAAATTCTTAATACGACATACAGAATAACCTTGAACTTTTCAACTCCTCTAACTCTCTAAACAAAAAAATGTGGCAGCTGAATTTCAAAGCTGACAGGCGTCCCCCTTGAAAACTCCTCCTCCTAAAAGAAAAGAAAAAAACACATATAGGGGTTAATAGATTGTCCTTAACACCCTCCACGAGGACCCTTCGGTTTGTGGGGAAAATCCTCATGGAATTGGTTAACCAATTGATCAGCATGAACATCCCAACTCTTTACCCAACTAGCATCTGAGAGGGGGTATCCTTTCCATAAGACCAAATATTGCAATCGGCCATGGTGTAATCTAGAATTGAGAATTTTTTGAATCTCATAATGTGTTTCCCCATGTACCATTAACGGTTTAGGGGGAGTGATTGGCAGTGGTCTTATCATCGATGTAGTAGCTGGTTTTAGTAAACTACAATGGAACACCAGATGAATTTTCCCCAATAGTCGAGGAAGATGTAATTGGACAGTGACCGGATTGATTATCTTTGAAATTGGGAACGGACCCAAGAATTTTGGACCCAGCTTCTTACTGGGCAGTTTCAACCGAATATACTTGGTCGACAAACACAGTACTTTGTCCCCTACTTTAAAAGGCGGTTGAAGGGATCTATGTTTATCCGCCTGTTTTTTTTGTGTTTTTTTGCAGCTTCATTCAAAGCTTTTTTTGTATCTTCCCACTCTTTCTTTAATGAGTTCATCCATTCTGTTAGGGACATGGATGAGGGAGGTTGTCTAGGTAACTCTGGCATCGGGACAAAATCCATTCCAGTGTTGATTTGGAATGGAGTCAATCCCATGCTGCTATGTACTGCATTATTGTAAGCAACCTCTGCAAAAGGTAATAACTCAGCCCAATTTTCTTGTTGATAATTTACATAGCATCTAATGTATTGTTTAATCATGGCGTTAGCCCTCTCCGCTGCTCCATTACAAGCAGGATGGAAAGCTGAGGATAACCCTTGAGAGGAACCAATGGATTTCAGAAATTCCCTCCAAAATTTTGCGGTAAATTGTACCCCTCTGTCTGATATTACTCTATGAGGTACACCATGTAGTCTATAGATATGTTTCACGAACAGTTTTGCAAGTTTTTTCGCAGATGGAAGTCCTTTGCAGGCTATAAAATGGGCCTGTTTAGAGAATAAGTCAATTATAGTCCAAATGATCGTATTCCCTTCACTCTTAGGTAATTCAACAATAAAGTCCATTGCAATCTCTTCCCAAGGTTGGGTTGGTTCAGTAACTTGTTGCAGGAGGCCAGGGGGTTTTCTAGTTGTGTTTCATCGTGGCACAAATTGAACAACTTTTTACATTGTCCTCAACATCAGGTTTCATTTTTGGCCACCAGAACTGTCTTCTCAGTAAATGTAGGATTTTTAGGAATCCGAAGTGGCCTTCCAGCTGGGAGTCGCGGCTACGCTTTAGTACCAGTAGTCTTAGGGTTGTGGGTACATAAAGCTTAGTCCCTTTCCAAGCTAGTCCATCATTCATTGTCAGCTCGGTTTGATGGTCAAAGAACCAAGGATCGGTCAATAGGGCCGTTTTCAATTCCGCAGTCAGCTTATCTTCCAGGCGTTTGGGGTTGCGGTTAGCTTGGGTTCGAGTGGTCACTTGGCCTGCCAATTGAGTTTCTGAAATTAAGGCTTGTACTATTTCCTCTCGGTGGCTGTCAAACTGAGGTTTTCTGGACAGAGCATCCGCCAATACGTTTTTCCCTCCGGAGATATATTTAATGTTGAAATTGAATCGCTTGAAATATTGGGCCCAGTGGACTTGTTTGGGCGATAATCTCCCAGGGGGTTCTAGAGCTTCGAGGTTCTTATGATCAGTCCATACCTCAAAGGCCTCTGGCGCCCCTTCTAGAAAATGCCTCCAAGTCAATAAAGCCCACCGTACAGCGAATGCTTCTTTCTCCCAGACCACCCACCTTCGCTCTGTGTCAGCTTTTTGGACACATAAGCGCAAGGCATCAGTCGGCCTTGAGAGTCTTTTTGCAGCAAAACGGCTGCCACCGCTACATCACTTGCATCCGTTTGGACAATAAAAGGCTTGGTCACGTCTGGGTGCTTGAGGATGGGCACCGTTGCGAACAGGCGTTTTAAGGCCTTGAAAGCTTTCTGACAGTCCATAGTCCAAGCCAGGGGTTGACTCAGCTTTGGTTTAGTGGGTGACGGGTCCGTTTTTAATAGCTCCGTCAACGGGAGGGCAACTTCAGCAAAGGATGGAATGAATTGTCTGTAGAAGTTGGCAAACCCCAAGAAACTTTGAAGTTTTTTTTGGGTTCTGGGGGGTTGCCAGTCCAGCACCGCTTTCTCCTTTCCGGGGTCCATTTCAATCCCCAGGTTGGATATTCAGTAGCCTAAATAGTCTAGCGACTCTTTGTGGAATTCGCATTTTGAGAGTTTCACATATAATTTGGCGGCTAGAAGTTTTTCTAGAACCTGTCAGACCAATTGAACATGTTCTTCCATGGTTTCACTGAAGATAAGGATGTCACCAGGTACACGAGGACCCCCCAGTAAAGGTGCGAGTGTAGCACCTCATTGATGAGCTGCATAAACACTGCAGGAACCCCCTGAAGTCCGAAAGGCATGACTTTGAATTGAAGCTACCCAGAGGGCAGTTAAAAGCAGTTTTTTCACTCATCTCCCTCTTTGATGCGGACCCGGTAGTAAGCTTCCCTGAGATCTAGCTTGGTGAATACTTTGCCCTTCGACAGGTGGTTCAATAAGTCCTTCATAAGAGGGAGAGGATACATGTTTTTGATGCATACTGCGTTCACGCCTCTAAAGTCAACAAACAAACTCAACCCGCCATCTTCTCCTTGAACAACAGGGGGGCAGCTAATCTTGATTTGGCAGGCTCAATAAAACCTTGTTCCAAATTGCTGTTGATGTATTTCCTTAATTCGGTCATTTCAGCAGGCGTCATGGAATACATCTTTGGTTTTGGTAATTTCACCCCGGGCTCTAATTCTATGGCGCAATCAGTGGCTCGATGGGGAGGTAAAACATTACACTCTTCTTCACTGAATGCTTTAGCCAAATCTTTGTATTGGTTGGGTACCTGGGGGTTATCTGGGAGAAGGTGGGATGCCATGGATGCTGGCTCAGGCTCTGGGTTCGAGCTTGTTAAGCCTGGATTCCCCAACGGGTGTTAAGGAAAACAAACTAAACAGAATGTACAGCGAAGTCAGATAGGAAGTCAGGTAAATGTGTGAGATAAGTTTTCTAGTTAACACGCAGTAAAAATACAGATACGCTTGTGTTATCAAAAATATAATTTATTCCATTTAAGAATTATAGCATAGTCATAATAAACAGTCCAGTAGTCATATATCATATCAGTCAAGTCTTGTCAGGGATACTCTATTTGCAAAGTCCGTGTCGAATAGCCAGTGTCAGTACACATATAATAAATCTGTCCAAAACTTAATCTTCTCTCCGTTGAGAAATATCTTCAAAGTAATCCAACACTTCTTCTCCTCCCCGATCCAGCAAGAATGCAGTCTTCAATAAGACAGCCAGTAAGAGCCAGAGAGTGCCTTGCTGCTTATATAGTACTTTTACAGCTGCACCCTTAATTACATTCCTTTAGCTTAAAGTCACATACACTTTATCTGACAAACCATGATTCATCATTTTATTATCTTTACCCAAAACAGTTAGGGTAAAACAATGTTATCCCCAACATTCTCCCCTTTTGGGTAATAATAATAAATATTACAATAATATATCTATTTACACTTTCAAATCATAATTGTCACAACTCTCTTTAAATTTTACAACACCTTGTGCTTTTGTAAACTGGTCTGCAATATTTTCTTCCGTCATGCAGTACTCAAGTTTAATTAGACCATTTTTACAGATTCTCTAACATTTAAGTATCTTAAATCAGTATGCTTTGATCTAGTCTTTACAGCAATATTAGTAGCTAATTGTATAGCTGCCTGGTTGTCCTCGTACACATAATGGAATCTTTAACAGTTATACCCATGTCTAATAATAACTGTTTGTACAGAATTAAGTCAGTGCATAGTAATGACAGACATAAAAATTCTGCTTCCATCGTTGACAAGCTAATATGCTGTTGCCTGATTGACCTCCATCCTATTAGTGTCTTACCAAGTAATATAACCATCCCAGATGTTGATTTTCTAGTGTTTATGCCAGTTGCAAAACTTGCATCTGCATATGCACTAAGATTCAAATCACCTTTGGCTCTAGATACAATGCATGGTGCATTGTTCCTTTAGATATCTTAAAATTCTCTTTAATGCTTACCAATGACATTGATGTGGATCATTATTATATCGTGCCAGCTGATTAACACTATAAGCTATATCTGGCCTTGACCAATTGCTTATATATGATAAGCTACCAATCAAAGATTGATATATGGTCTTATCAAATTTGGGACTTTGAGCATCCATTTTGCAAATTTCCTGACTCATTGGAGTCTTTGCAGGCTTACAAAGTTCCATTTTATACAATTTAATTAATTGGCAAATTTTATCTTCTTGAGATATCTTAAATCCTTTTGTGGTTTTATTAATTGTCAATCCTAGATACTTTTTGATTTCACCTAAATGCTTTAATTTTATCCTTTTGGCTAATAATGAAATAATCTCAGTAGCTTCATTATTGGTCTTAGTAATCAAAGCAATATCATCTGTAAATAATAACAATAATGACACCGTTCCATAATTTTCTCTTTTAAACATACATGGATCTGCTAAACCAGATTTAAACCCTATATTGTTTAATTCTTTCACAATATATTGGTTCCATTCATAGCCAGATTGTTTCAATCCATATAAACTCTTCTTGAGTTTCCAACAATCATTGCTATTTACTTTATTCTCATTTATACCAACTGGTTTTTTCAAATATATTGTATGCTGCAATGGTGCATGCAGATATGCAGTTTCTACGTCTAAATGGTTAACAATATAATTCTTCTTAGCTGCCCATACTAAAGCTTCTCTTAAAGTTGTAGCCTTAAGATTTGGTGCAAATACCTCATCATAATCAAATACATTTTTGTTAAATCCTTGTGCTACTAACCTAGCCTTATAAGTTACTTTCCCATTATTTCCAGTCTTTACTTTGAATATCCATTTGCACCCAATGGATTTTTCTCCTGGAGGTAATTTGGTTTCTTCATAAACGTTCATTTCCTTTAATGAATTTAACTCTTTTTCCATTGCCTTTTGCCAATTCTCCTGATCCTTTACAGCAGGGGTCCCCAACCGCCGGTCCGCGGACCGGCACCGGGCCGCCGGAACAACCCTTACTGGGTCGCTGGTTGCTGGGCGCCGCCATCTTTTTTTGGGTAAAAAGCGCTGGTGAGCTTTTCCGGGTAGAGCTCACCGGAGCGCTGTTTGTCATAAAAGATGGCGGCGCCAGCGCCCGGTGAGCTTTGCGGGTAGAAAGCCATTTCTACCCGAAAAAGCTCACCAAGGCATGGCGCCGCCATCTTTTTATGACGAAACAGCGCTTCGGTGACGTCACCGGAAGCGCCTTTTCGTCATAAAAAGATGGCGGCGCCAGTTGACGCTGTACCGGGTCGCGCGCCAGCTGATGTCGGAACCGGGCCGCAGCGTCGAAAGGTTGGGGATCCCTGCTTTACAGGATACATCTTAAGTTCATCTATGCTAGTAGGAACTTTATTTACTTGGCAAACAATACTTGCCTGATATCTTTCAGGTGGTTTAGTTATACGAGTTGTGCGTCTAGGTATAACAGGACTTACAGGTGGACTTTCCTTTATTTCCTGTTCTTGACTATCTATCTCTTCTTGATCAATTATCTCCTCTTGATCTGGTTCTATTTGCTCTTGATGGACTTCTTCTTTAATTGGGCTTTTCTTATAACTATTCTTTTCTTTCTGCCTCTTATAGGGTTCTATAATAACATCATTATCTGAATCTTGCTCTAATCTATTCCATCCTATATGTTCTAGGAATTGTGCACTAGCACTGCAGTATACTCTAGATGTACCTGGTTCCCAGAATCTATAAGATCTATGGTTTGCTTGATATCCAACAAAAATTAATCTTTTAGCTCTATGTTGTCCTTTGTGCCTGAGTTGTGTAGGGATATGCACCCATGCTGGTGCACCAAATGTGTGAATATAACTCAAATCAGGTTTCCTACCATGCCACAGTGTGAATGGTAATTCACCTGTTGTTGAATTAACAACATTGTTTAATATGTGATTACCACACATTATAGCTTCTCCCCACAAATTGTCAGGTAATCCAGAATCAGATAACATTGTCCTTCCCATTGATTGCAGTGTTTGGCCTCTTCTCTCTATAAATGCATTATGTTGAGGCCTATATGGTGCAGACTTTTTATGTTGAATACCTGCCATTCTAAGTCTATTCTGGAATTTATTATTTGTAAATTCCGCACCATTATCTGTTATAAGAGTTACTAATTTCTTTTTAGTTTTCCTCTCTGCAAATTTTAACCAATTAAAGAAATTTGTATACGTTTCAGTTTTTCTCTTCATTAAAAAACAGAAACCATACCTAGAATAGTGGTCCATTATGCTTAATATGTATCTAGCACCACCTACACTTGGCTTTTTAGGACCTATTATATCGGCAAATACTACCTCTAAAGGCTCTTTGGTAGTAAATCCATCAACTCTATTTGCCGGTATAACTTTGCTTTTGTTTTGATTACAAGCAGAATATTGCAAATACTTATTACAAGGTTTTAAACTTATTCCTTTAGATAGTTGAACAGTTCTCTTAATCATTTTAAAATTTAAATGACCTAACCTTTTGTAACAAGTGAATACATTCATTATGAGGTTTCTTATTATCATAAACTGTGTTAGCCACTTCTAAACCATTATCATTTAACACATATAAGTCACCTCTTAAAGATGCAGTAATTTTCTTACCTTCTTTTTCAATTAAACAAGTATCTCCCCTAAAGGTAACTATGTATCCTAATCTAACCAACATTCTAACAGAAAGCAAATTAAATTTAAGTTGAGGTACATATAACATTTTTATGTTCTCATTTATACTAGAACAATGAGCTATACCTTCACCTTTTGCCTTCAGTTTCCATCCGTTTGCCAATGAGATATGCTGTGAACTCATGGACATTTTTACAAATTTTTTGTTATCATTTGTAATACAGTGGGACGCACCACTGTCAACCACCCATAAATTATTTTTTACAACTCCATTACTATACATTGCTAACTCATAATTCTTATTTCTTCTTTGATGGCTTACAGCATTCTGGCTTGCATTCTGGTGCTTTGGCTTCTTACAAAATCTTGCAAAATGTCCTCTCCCTCCACAATTAAAACACCTTTTAATTGCGAATGCAGTAGGAGATTCGCTGTTTTCCTTTTGAGGTTGCTCCCTCCTTAACTGATCTCTTTCAAGCCTTCTTCTGGCCTCTTCAATCAATCTGCCAGTGATATCAGTTAAATTTAGGCTTTCTTTAGGCAATATTTCAAGGGAAGTTACGTAGTCATCAAAACTTTAGTCTAATGAAGATAGAATTATGTAGACCTGGTGTAGTTCAGAGAAAATTAACTCCTTCTCATGCAGTTCTTGGAAAATGCTTTTCATAGTATTCAAATGACTCAGCATATCACCATTCTTTTGAAGATACGTGCGGAAAAGCTTCCGTGTTAGATTTATGTGAGCACCAACGTTATCTCTGACATAAATCCTCTTCAGTTTTTGCCAACACCCAACAGCTGTTTGCTCTCCTCGTATATGAACAAGCTGCTGATCAGTTAATGATAGTCCTATGATGCAAAGTGCTTGTTCATTTTTCTGTTTAAATTCTTCTATCTTTTGACTATCTTCCTCATCTTCAGGATCCCATTCTTCTACGTTTGGTGGGTTTTCAATTATGTTCCACAGACCTTCTCTTCGTAGAAGTAGACTACATTTCATAGACCATGAAACATAGTTTGTTCCATCCAGCTTGGATATAAGGGACAAACTTTGTAGACTGACTTGTGCCATGTTTCACTATATGGAAATAAAACTATAATTGATAAACACAGCTGTCTGTTTACTGTAACGTGTAACAACACAAAATCTCACTTTTACATAAACCTGTTTTTATCCTAGTTAAACTGACTTTGCAGTCTCTCTGGGCCCATAACCAGTGTTAAGCCTGGATTCCCCAACGGGTGTTAAGGAAAACAAACTAAACAGAATGTACAGCGAAGTCAGATAGGAAGACAGGTAAATGTGTGAGATAAGTTTTCTAGTTAACACGCAGTAAAAATACAGATACGCTTGTGTTATCAAAAATATAATTTATTCCATTTAAGAATTATAGCATAGTCATAATAAACAGTCCAGTAGTCATATATCATATCAGTCAAGTCTTGTCAGGGATACTCTATTTGCAAAGTCCGTGTCGAATAGCCAGTGTCAGTACACATATAATAAATCTGTCCAAAACTTATCTTCTCTCCGTTGAGAAATATCTTCAAAGTAATCCAACACTTCTTCTCCTCCCGATCCAGCAAGAATGCAGTCTTCAATAAGACAGCCAGTAAGAGCCAGAGAGTGCCTTGCTGCTTATATAGTACTTTTACAGCTGCACCCTTAATTACATTCCTTTAGCTTAAAGTCACATACACTTTATCTGACAAACCATGATTCATCATTTTATTATCTTTACCCAAAACAGTTAGGGTAAAACAATGTTATCCCTAACAGAGCTGACTGATGGCTTTGTAGTGGGTGGAAGAGGGGGCAATGGGCCCGGTCCAATGAGGATTTTTCTGAATCCATCCTCCCATTTGATCGTCTGGGCCCATTTGTCTAACCAAGCAAGTCCCAGTATGATTGATTCTGACATCTTGGGGGCCACTATGAAGCATATGAGTTCGCGATGGGGCCCTAATTCCATCTTCATTCTGTCAATTGAGTGGGTTGTCTTCGCAGGTCGGGTTCTTGGGGACGTGGTGTCGGTCCGGTGGTCCGTTGCTCCCATCTGTGCAGAGGGGGCTTTCCCAGCTGTGTTTGGCGAATCCGTCCCTGGCCGGAGGTCTTTCTTGATTCTTCCGAACTCTAACAGCTGTATTAGGCTTTGACTGCGGAGCTTGTGGCACAGGAGCTGGGGCCAGATAGTCTGATGCCCTATGACCGGCTTGGCCACATCGGTAACATTTCAGCACCCTGGTGGGTCAGGTACAAGCAGTTTCAGCTTGTCCGGTCGGCGGTCTCCTCGCCACAATTCTCTTAGTCGGGGCTGCCGGAAGGGGTTTCCTGTGTGGGTTGATGCTGCGATCTAAGCTTAGGGAGGCGGCATACCACGACTGTAAGGTCTCTGGGATTCCCCTAATTTCACAGGCTTTCTTCTGGCTCAATGGCGTTTTTAAAATAGTGTAAAGACATTCTTTCAGGCCAATCCATGAGGTGGCTTGCAACCCTTCTAAAGTCCCAAATGAATTCTAACAAGGGTTGCTTGCCTTGCCTTATTTCCATTAACTTCTCTTCATTCTCTGCTACCCTGTCTGGATTTTCAAATCTGAGTCTTAATAATTGAATAAATCCATTTACATCATATAATTTGGTGGCTTGTTCGTTGGTGTAGTTGGGCCACCCAGTCTGAAGCAACCCCTTCATTCATCCCATCTGTTGTGGCCGTAACCAAATCACGCTCTGTGGCATATTGATCTCCAAATTATTCTATATGGGATCAGATTCAAGTGAGGAAGTAATTGAAATGTTCGTGGCGGCCATCAAATACGGCCTCAAAGGGTATTCAGTCCGGCCTGGGTCATGGTTGCGGAGGTGGCACAGGCCAGGCCCCTGCATGTTGTACTGGAATGGAAGGAATACGCCGGGTGGCGTACGTAGGCTGGGTCAGCCCCCTGAATCCTGGCTGGGTGGTGCCTCTCTGGAATAGGGGTCCCTGTGGCCTCGCTTCCGGTTGGGGCTGCAATTGTGGTTGCCAGGAGGAAGATCGGTGTGGCCTGGTTCCATGGTCGGGTGGAGGGGATGTGGCTGCTGTCTGCTGTCTGGGCAACTCCCCTTCAGACCAGGGGTGTGTTGATGCTGGCTGCCATTGGCATTGAATCCACCTGTGGCCTGGATAAAATCCCCACTCTGGAGGGATACTCTCTGCAGGCGGCAAAATTCCTTTTGGAAAATGAGGGGATTGCCTCTGAGGCTGCAACATACCTCTGTTAGTTGATGCTTCTTTCTGGCTTCCTCCAACTGGCATCTGTATAGTCTTCTCATTCCTCACGATACTTGGGTAAGTGAATATGGGTGGTCTCAAGCTTCCACCCATCCAAACAGACTGTGAGACCAAACCTGTCACCTTTAAATTCTGGAACTGTTGATGTAAATCTGCCCCTGATGGACTTCCAGGAATAATCTGGGGGTTGTCTTCTTGAGAGAATTCTGACCCCAATTGTCTCTCTTCCCTCCAATCTGAAAGAATAGCCATATGCCTGGGGCTAGAGAAAGATTTCTCTTCAGACAGCTGGGTTACCTCTGGGTTATAAGAACTTCTTGAGTTGAAACGCTTTGGTATAGCTCCCAAATCTCTTTCTCCTACTGCCATCATGAAAGCATCCATCATCTCCTCCAAACAAGGGCTGGCAGGTTCAATTAATGCTCCGGAGGGAGGGCCCCCACACGCTCCCCCCTGCACACCTCCAACTTCGGCTGATTGCTGACCTTTCTCCATTTCTGGGAAAAGAACTCCGGGGCATCAGCCAAGCCCATTCAATAAATAAAAGTCAGACTTGGGAAATAAATGTCAGGCATCCAGAAAGTATCCATGATATCAATCACTCCGAGACATTATCTCTCCAATTGATTTATTAGAAACAGATCTGGCATGTCAAAAGCAATTTCGCAAGTGAAAGTTTTTCGCACGTTACACAGAATCCACCTTCTCTCCTCCCTTCTCTCCTCCCACTTCTACACTTCATAAATCACGAGAACCAATTAACTGCAACTGGAAATTGTTAATACTACATACAGAATAACCTTGAACTTTTCAACACCTCTAACTCTCTAAACAAAAAAATGTGGCAGCTGAATTTCAAAGCTGACACTGATTCCGTGAGCAACTCAATCTGCCTGCCTGCTTTGCCTGATTTTGGGTAAAAGTTGCTCTTTTTTATAAAAAAATTAATATTTATATAAATATTTATAATATTTACATACAAGCCATGCCCAGCCAGTCACATGACCACCAAGCCACACCCACAGAACCAGTTAGTGGTCCCTGGGATCTAAAATTATGAGTTTGGTGGTCCCTGAGGTCCAAAAGATTGGCGACCCGTTCTAGATCATAACTTGAATTATTTTGGCCAACTTGTACTTTAATATGTATTTTGCTCCATCCTTGGCTGAACCAGCTCTTTGTCCACTGGATTCTTCTGTGTGGAAAAGGATCAGTAAATTTGCTTGCCAGCTTTTTGCTTAAATTGATAACTGTGAAATGTGCATTCTTTCATAAACCTCAGTTTCTATATTGTAACTGGGAAATTATTTGGCCTCATAATCTTGCTTCTGAAATTGGTCTGTGTGGAAAACAAATTCTCAATAATGTAAAACCTGATACTAAATGCTTTATTGGGGCTGGACTGGTAAGATGTAAACTTCCAAAACCTGACAACCTCAAATCAGTGGAATTCTCATTCTGAGAAGTATGTAGTCTCATTTACATCCTTTTAGAATTTTCTGTCTTTGTTGGCAACATTTGGCTGAGGCTGAAATCTCACCTTTGCTCTTCTCCTTCATGCAGACAGTCTTGTTGACTCATCTTAATCCCTTCCAACAAGATCTATTTTTTAAAAACATGCTGATTTTGAGGCCCGGCAGGTAAATAACCTAAATGTGGTATTAAATCCAAGAGCAGTGCAGTTCAGGTAGGAATCTGGTGGGGAGGAGGCATAAAATAAGCTACTTTTTGTGTATGAATGTGTGGATGTTTTGGAGCCTGGGGCAGAGGGGTGTGTGGTTGGTGGCCTCAGAGGCTCAAGTTTTGAAGTGTCTGGATTAACTTTTGTTTTGCCCTCGCAGGCCATCGCGGGGTTGAATGGCATGCAGTTGGGTGACAAGAAGCTTTTGGTGCAGAGAGCCAGCGTGGGAGCCAAGAATGCTACTCTGGTGAGGAAGAAAAGGGATTGGGATGAGGGAGAAATGGTACCAAAGAACAACCTTTCCAGGATATATTTGCAGATTCTGCTTCTGAAAGTTAGAACATTGGTTTTACCAATATAATCAAATGTCAGTGGATGCAGGCATAGGGGAACTACTCGTGTCTTGCCTTGCTCAATGAGAGAGAAGCAATTTCAGGACAAACAAGGTTCCAAAGCCTTTTAGGTTATCCCGGAAATACGTATATACTCGAGTATAAGCGAGTTTTCAGCCCATTTTTGTGCTGAAAAAACCCCTTAGCTTATACTCGAGTCAGATCCCCTCTGAAAAAAAAATGGTGTGGAGCTCCGGAGCTGGGCAGGCGCTTCCTGCTTCCGTGTTTCCTTTGCAACTTTTAAGCATGGGGGTAATCGGAAGCAGAAAAGTTCTTGCATGAGGATATATTGTTTTTCTTTTTAAATTGTTTTAGGGGGAAAGACCCACCGCCATGTGAGAATGCTCAGACACGAAATCTATCCTCCGAAAATAAGTGTGTGTGTGTGTGGGGGGGGATTTTTAACAGAGGAAGATGTAGGGAGAAGGCAAAAGCAACGGAAGATCCTTCTGGGGAAACTGAGGGGAGACTCACCCTTGGTCCAGATGAGCCCCCTTCCCCACCCCTAAGGAAGCAGAGGCAGCCAGCAAGGGCAGGCAAGCCCCACTTCACGGACTCCGTCCATCCTCGCTCCCACCCACCCACCCACCCAAAGCCACGAAGTCCCCAATCGCGCAGCCCAGAATCGCCCTCCCCTCGGGGCAGCAACGCGCCCGGTGTTTCCCGAGACAAGAAGCTTCGCGTGCAATGAAAGCGCCCTGGCTCTAGGCTCTAGGCTCATAAAATAACGCGAGCCGAGGTCGCTTGGCTCCGCTCAGCTTCGTTCCTCAGCCCCAGTTCTTTCAGTCCGCTCGGGAGGAGGGGAGGAGGTGGTGGCGGCTGCTCGCGTTGTTTTCTGAGCTCTAGGCTCATAAAACAACGCGAGCCAGGTCGCTCGGCTCCGCTCAGCTTCGTTTCCTCAGCCCCAGCTGCTTTCAGTCCGCTCGGGAGGAGGGGGGAGGAGGTGGTGGCGGCTGCTCACGTTGTTTTCTGAGCTCTAGGCTCAGAAAACAACGCGAGCCGAGGTCGCTCTGCTCCGCTCGGCTTCTCCAACATCCGGCACCGCCCTGTTCTATGTGCCGGGCCCGGCAAGTCCGAGCAGCCAGCGCGTGGAGCGGGACGGCGCCGGACATCGTTGGCTGCCTCTTTCGCAGCACGGGAGGCCTCCCGGCTGGCCAGCTGCTCTCCTCCTTCTCTGCCTGTTTGTTCTGTGTGACCGAGGAGGAGGAGACCGGCCGGCTGGTTGGGGAGGCTTTCTGCGCCGAGGGAGGCGGCTGCTGGTGTCCGGCTTTGCTCCGCTTCTCCGGCGCAGCCCTGTTCTTTACTTGGGCAGCCGGGCGCCCGCAGCGGGAAGGAAAGGCAAAGCGCTTTCCATTCCCGAGGCGACGGGAGGCCTCCCGGCTGGCCAGCTGCTCTCCTCCTTCTCTGCCTGTTTGTTCTGTGTGACCGAGGAGGAGGAGACCGGCCGGCTGGTTGGGGGAGGCCTTTCCCTTCCCGTTGCGGACCAGGGTCTTTACTATCTCCATGATGGGCTTCTGGCAAGGGATGGGTTGCACCTGACAAAGACTGGGAAGAATGTTTTTGAAAACAGCTGGCTCAATTTATCAGGAGGGCTTTAAACTAAAATTGAGGCGGGAGGGTGACCAATCTTTAGGATCTCCAGGACCTAATTCCAAGCAAAAACCCCTAGAAAGCAAGTCAAATAATGAAGTAAGGAGGGATAGGAATGAAGACAAACTTAAACACCAAATAGGAGACATAGGCCTCATACCCAGAGTCAGACATAAAGATCTCAAGTGCCAATATACAAATGCACAAAGTCTGGTGAACAAACAGGGTAAACTTGAACTATTAATACACGAAGGTAGATATGATATAGTTGGAATAACAGAAACTTGGTGGGATGCAACCCATGACTGGAACATACTGATAGAAGGATACAAATTCTTCAAAAAAAACCAGACCCCATAAAAGAGGAGGTGGAGTTGCACTGTATGTAAAGGACCACTATATTGCTACAGAAATGCATGAAACCAAAGACGAAAACCTAGAATGCATATGGGTCAATATAAAAGAAAAAAAGAATGTCATGGCCATAGGTGTATACTATAGGCCCGTGATGGCGAACCCATGGCACATGTGCCACAGGTGGCACACACAGAGCCATTTGTGCGGGCACGTGAGCCCCAGGCAAACTTACCTCACTGCGCATGCGCGTGCCTCCCAGCTGATTTTAGAGCCTTTTTGGCCTCCCAGAGGCTGGGGAAGCCTCTGCAGCCTTTGTAGGCTGAAAAACAGGAACCGTTTTGTCACTTCTTGTATTTCTGGAAATATCGGAAGTGACGAAACGGGGCCATTTTTCGGCCTACAAAGGCTGCAGAGGCTTCCCTACAGCCTCTGGGAGGCCGAAAAGGCCTAAAAATCAGCTGGGAGGCACACATGCGCAGTGCAGGTAAGGGGGCAGTGGGGGAGGATTGTACGTGCAGGGGTTGGGGGCCGCGCGCATTGCCTTCTGGGTGCTGACGTGCGCGGGTGCGTGTGCAGTTTTCGGCACAGGAGCCCAAAAAGGTTAGCAACCACTGCTGTAGGCCACCCAATCAAGCTGAAAAAATAGATGTCCTTTTTGCTAACCAACTAACAAATATATGTAGGAAACATACAACAATAATAATGGGGGACTTCAATTACCCTGACATCAATTGGAAGACTAATTCTGCACCAAGTGAGAAATCGAATAGGTTCCTAACCAACCTAGCTGACAACTTTGTTGTCCAAAAGGTAGAGGAGGAAACTAGAGGGACAGCCATACTGGACTTAATTCTTACAAACAGAGAAGTGATGGAGGGAGTTGAAACTGCAGGAACCTTGGGTGAGAGTGACCATGTCATACTAGAATTCAATATAACGCAAACACAAGTAATAGAACACAATGATACCAGAGTCTTAGATTTTAAAAGAGCTGATTTTAATAAACTCAGAACTTGGGAAAGATTCCTTGGATGAAAATCCTAAAGGGGAAAACAACTCAAGAATCTTGGGAAACTCTGAAAAGAATGATCATAGAAGCCCAGACCAGCACAATACCACTGAGAAAGAAAAACAAGAAATCCAAGAAGAAACCAGCATGGTTGCACAAAGACCTCTCTGGCAAATTGAAAGACAAGTACAAAAAATGGAAAGAGGGACACACAACTAAGGCAGAATATCAGCAGATAGCCAGAATCTGCAATGACGATGTCAGGAAAGCAAAGGCTTGGAATGAACAAAGACTTGAATAGAATAGAATAGAATAGAATAGAATAGAATAGAATAGAATAGAATAGAATAGAATAACTTTATTGGCCAAGTGTGATTGGACACACAAGGAAATTGTCTTGGTGCAAATGCTTTCAGTGTACATAAAAGAAAAGCTACATTCGTCAAAAGTCAAGAATCATAAGGTACAACACTTAATAATAGTCATAGGGTACAATAAGCAATCAAATCATACTAGGGAACAGTCAATATAAATTGTTAGGATACAAGCAACAAAGTTACAGTCATAAGTGGGAAGGGATGGGTGATAAGGAGTGATGAGAAGAATAATAGTAATAGTAGTGCAGACTTTGTAAATAGTTGGACAGTGTTGAGGGAATTATTTGTTTAGCAGAGTGATAGCGTTAGGAAAAAACTGTCCTTGTGTCTAGATGTTCTGGTGTGCAGTGCTCTATAGCGTCATTTTGAGGGTAGGAGTTGAAACAGTTTATGTTTGGGATGTGAGAGGTCTGTAAATATTTTCACAGCCCTCTTTTTGACTCGTGCAGTATACAGGTCCTCGATTGAAGGCAGGTTGGTAGTAATGGTTTTTTCTGCAGTCCTAATTACTCTCTGAAGTCTGTGTCTGTCCTTTTGGGTTGCAGAGCCAAACCAGACAGTTATAGAGGTGCAGATGACAGACTCAATAATTCCTCTGTAGAACTGTATCTGCAGCTCCTTGGGCAGTTTGAGCTTTCTGAGTTGGCGCAGAAAGAACATTCTTTGTTGTGCTTTTTTGATGACGTTTTTGATGTTAGGTGTCCATTTTTGGTCTTATGATATGATAGAACCTAGAAATTTGAAAGTCTCTACTGTTGATACTGTGTTGTTTAGTATTCTAAGAGATGGTAGTATGGGAGGGTTTCTTCTAAAGTCTACCACCATTTCTACAGTTTTGAGTGTGTTCAGTTCCAGACTGTTCTGGTCACACCACGAGGCAAGTTGTACAACCTCCTGTTTGTATGTGGATTTGTCGTTGTTTCGAATGAGACCAATCATTGTTGTGTCATCTGCAAACTTCAGTATTTTAACAGATGGATCGTTTGAGATGCAGTCATTGTTATATAGGGAGAAGAGAAGTGGAGAAAGCACGCAGCCTTGGGGGGGCTCTGTGCTAATTGTACAGGTATCAGATGTGATTCTGCCTAGCTTCACCTGCTGCTTCCTGTCTGTTAGGAAGCTTATGATCCACTTACAAGTGTGTTCAGGTACTGCTAGCTGGTTTAGTTTAGTTAGAAGAATATCTGGAATGATGGTATTGAATGCTGAACTGAAGTCTACAAAGAGGACCCTTGTGTAGGCATTTGGATATTCAAGGTGTTGTAGGATGTAGTGCAGAGCCATATTAACGGCATCATCTGTCGATTTATTTGCTCGGTATGCAAACTGCATGGGATCTAACAGCGGATCCATGATGATTTTTAGGTGGAACAGCACTAGCCTTTCAAAGGTTTTCATAACTACAGATTTGCAACAAAAGTCAAAGATAACAAAAAAGTTTCTTCCAACATACAAATAACAAGAAAAAAATCAAGGAAACAGTTGGCCCACTAAAGAGACTCAGAAAGACTGAAGAGAATTTTAAACCAGTTTATACACCTGGACCAAAATGGTTTTTTTACCCAAAAGGCAAATTGAAGACAATATGAGAACAATTTTGAATACATTGGAGTACTATGAAGCACATCCAGAGAAGCAAATGGCGTTGATCTTTTTAGATGCACAGAAGGCATTTGACAACGTGAACTGGCAGTTTATGTCGGCACAGTTAAAAGAGATGGACTTTGGGGAGAGATTTATTAAAATGATTAAGACAATATACCATAAACAAACCAGAAAAGTCTTGGTAAATGGAAATATGACTGAAGGGCACAAGACAAGGATGTCCCTTGTCTCCATTATTATTTGTATTGACTTTAGAAGTATTAAATAGAAATATTTGACAAGACGGAGATAAAAGGCATGGAAATAAAAAGGAAGAATATAAATTACAGGCATTGCAGACGATTTGGTTTTTATTATAGAAGATCCACAAGAAACAGGACCTAAACTAATGGGGAAAATAGAAGAATATGGGGAAATAGCGGGACTGAAAATAGAGGAAAAAACCAAGGTTTTAGTGAAGAATATCACTGATAAGCAGAAAAAAGAATTCATGAAGAGATTAGAAATTCAAATTACTAAGAAAGTAAAGTACTTAGGGATCCACTTAACAGCAAGATGTGTAATGATTAAGGAAGATAATTATTATAAATTGATACAACAAATTAAGATAGATTGGAAAAATGGAAAGGACTGCAATTATTGTTAATAGAAAGGATAGCTACAATTAAAATGAATATATTGCCGTGATTACTGTATCTATTTCAAACAATTCCGATAAAGCTGGAAAAAAAATATTTTGAGGATCTCAATAAAATAATATTAAATTTTATTTGGTAAGGGAAAAAAGCAAGAATTAACTTAAAAATGTTACAGGACACAAGAATGAGAGGAGGATTTGGATTACCTAATTGGGAATTATACTATCAGACTGCGGTGTTAACATGGATGAAAGAATGGATTGTACTGAGAAATACAAGGTTATTGACTTTGGGGGGACATGACTTACAACTGGGTTGGCACGCCTTTTTATGGTATGGGAAAAATAAGATACATGGGTACTTTCAAAGACTATATAAGAAATGCCTTATTGTAGGCTTCCGGTGGCAAGGCAAGGACGGTCAGAGGGGCAGAAATCCGCTCGTGATTCTAGCCTCCCTTTTCTTGAGTTTGGTGCGATCTTTCGGGGTGCTCGAGTCTTGGAGAGACCCGTGCCGGTGTGGGGGAACCTCGGGCTGCAGTGTGGGGAAAGCAACCCCCCTGCAATGAAGAGGAAGCCCTCCAGAGCCCAACGATCAAGAACAGCCTCCTAACAATGGAGGCTCCGAAGTCCGGACTGCCACCGATGGGAAGAAAAGAGTAAGTGAAAGTTTGCAAGCTCGTGGGGAAAGAGAGTCGCAGTTAAAGACAGTGGCAGAGAAGAGATTTGACTGACAATAGACTGATTTCAGGCTGTTAAATACTGTGCGAATGCCTGCTGTGAGCTCTAAGAGAAAGCGGCTACAAAAGAATTGGTCTAGTGAAAGTGAAAGAGCTTGGCAGGCAGAAGAGAGTCGGAAATAAAAAAGAAGTAAAGAGAATTTTGGAAGTCTGAAGACCAGCACGGGGGGGCGATTAAAAAGACTCTATTATCACTAACATTTGGATTGAAGCTATTAAATCGGAGCCAGAAGCAGAACGAAGCCGATCAGGGGAAAGACAGAGCAGCGCCATAGGCGGTATCCAGAACGCTGAAGTGTCTACAACAAAGTAACAGATCTAACTGTCTGAAGGGACACAATCTAATCTATAAACTCTGGGAAAATTGAGAACAGGTCCTAGCAGAGGAGACAGTTCCTTTTCTATTCGAAGGAGATCAGAACAATTGATTTAAAGATCATTAAAATATAAGTAAAAGAGGAAGTCTTTAAGCAGTGGGAACATTGCTTACTGGCAGCTGTTACTCAGCAAATCTTCATTTGCCATTTCCGGTGTGCTCGAAGTGGAAGCTTCCAAAGTGAAAAGCGGAAACAAAAACTCTTGTCTTTGGAATTTTCTTTTTCTTTTCCTCTACCCTTTTCTGTGTGTACATACTTACTAAAATAGCCTCTCTTCTTTCTTACTTGTTGATGGTATGCTACGTTGAAATATGCTTGCTTCTTTTTTTTTCTCCTCTGATTTCCTCTTGATAAATATGTACATTTAGTAATGAAATATTAGAGTGTTAAAATATTGGATTAATTAATTTAGTTAAGTTATTATTAATAGAGATTGTTATAATTTGAATGGGAATATAGGGGAGACAGTAAGATTATTAAGCATTAGTTATTTAACAATCTTAGAGCTCTCTAGACCAATATTATATTTCATTGTGTGGGTTTAACTGTGAATGTAATATATTTTGTAGTTAAGGTTACTTTATATTGAAGTTAAACTAGAGGAAAATATATACACTTTACTAATTAGTTAAGAATATAGCTACTTAATAGATTGATAGATCTTGGTCAATTTTAGTTACAGAACTAAGAATACTGAATGCCAATTTGGAATAATATATTTAGTATTGTACAACAACAAAAACAAATTTTAAAGGAAATGACTACTACAACCACCACTGCTTTGAAATCTGGTAGGAAGGTTAATCCCACAATAGTGACCACTTTGGCAACAACTTCACCCATGGCACAAAAAACAATAGAGGAAACACTACCAACAGAGAAGTCAACTAGCATCTCGAATGCAGAATATCCAAGCTATGTTCCTAACTTTACAGGACTCATTGACAAGATTGCAAGAAACAATGATTAAAAACCACAGTGAAACAAGGGCAGATATCAATGAATTGAAGGAAGAAATGGGGAAACTAAAGATAGAAATGAAAGCGGACATTTCCAAAGTAGAGGATAAAGTGGGGGTGTTGCAGCAGGCCTTGGAGAAAAACGAAGTTATAATAAAAGAAGTAGAGAAAAGAACCGAAGCGACGGAAAGGGAATTAGAAAGGGTGGATGAAGATCTCAAAAGCATGAGCAAAGAAATGGAGGACTCCCTTGTCCTCCTAGAAATGGACAAGGCAGCAACTTACCTAAGATTCCAAAATGTGGCAGAATCAAAGAAGAAGACCTGGAATACTTGATGGCAGAAATACTGGCGGTTTATTGAAGATGGATAAAGATGAAATTCAAAAAGAGTTTGATGAAGTCTACCGGGTCAATACAAACTATGCAAGACGCCACAAATGTTCCAGGGAAGTACACATACGATTCACTAGAAGATGTGTTCGAGACATGATATATAGAACCTCAAGAGATAAAACAATAACCTACAAAGAGAAAGAAATTGTGATTCTTAAACAGATACCGAGGAGAATAAGGGAACAAAGGCGTGACTATAAATTTTTGGCAGCATATTTAAATAAAAAAAGAATCACATTTAAATGGCTTATTCCAGAAGGAATGTTAGTGTCGTGGAAAGAGAGGAAAATCAAAATAGATACTATGGAAAAAGCCCAGCATTTTTACGAACAACAATCTCTTATAATGCCAAGAGAAACAAGGAAAAATATTCCCAACAAAACAAATTACAACAAAGAATTAAGGAGCTAGAAACCCTTCTACAAAATAACCCAAAAGAATCCAAACTGCAAAATCAGATAAGTATAGCCAAACACAAACTGAATTTAATTGATCAAGAGAAAATGACTATGAATTTGAACTTAACCAGACAAATCTATTTTGAACATGGCAACAAGCCAGGAAGATGGCTATCTTATAAACTGAAAAAAAAGAAAGAGAAGAGATTGATATACCAGTTAATAGATAGCAAAGGAGATACATACCAGGAAATAGAACAGAAAAAGAAATCATTCATAAATACTTTGAAGATTTATACAAAAGAGAGGATGTCAGTGAAGATAGAATAAGGAATTATCTAGATGAAGTAAAGGATAAGGCAATTGGGGAAGAAATGGCTGAACTATTAAATAAAGACATTACTGAATCGGAATTGAAATCAGCAATAGAGAGCCAGAAAAATAATAAAACCCGGGCCCAGACGGGATCCCAGGGGAGCTGTACAAAGCAATAGCAGATCAAATCGGACCACTTATGGTGGAAGTTTTTAATGACGTTTTACTAGCAGCCAGGATGCCGGACTCATGGAGGGGGCACTGATTTCGCTGATCCCGAAGGAGGATACAGATCCCAGATATATAAACAATTACAGGCCGATTTCACTTCTAAATACTGATTATAAAATATTCACTTCTATTATAGCAAACAGATTAAAAAGATTGCTAAACTTGTATATACATGAAGATCAAAACGGATTCCTTCCAACTAGGCAAATAAAGAATAATCTAAGAATAGTATTAGACGTACTAGAATTTTATGAAGCCCACCCAGAGAGACAAGTAGCACTCATGTTCCTAGATGCAGAAAAAGCTTTCGATAATTTGAATTGGCAATTTTAATTCAAAAAATTTATAATTTGAATCTGGGTACCAAATTTGAAAATATTATAACAACTATATATGATACACAACAAGCTAATATAATAGTGAATGGGGAATGCACCCGCCCAATAAAGATAGAAAAAGGAGTGAGACAGGGGTGCCCACTCTCTCCCCTGCTCTTCATATTAGCATTAGAGACATTATTAACACGAATTAGGCGGAATTCAGATATAAAGGGATTAACAGTTAAGAAAGAGGAATATAAATTGCAAGCGTTTGCGGACGACATGATTTTCTTCCTTGAAGAACCAAAAGACAGGGGACCAAAATTGATGAGTGAATTAGAAATTTGGAGCAGTAGCGGGACTTAAAATAAACAAAAAAAAAACACCAAATTAATGACCAAAAACCTAACAGAAAAACAGAAAATAGAACTAGAAGAAATAATGCATATACAAGTGACAAAGAAAGTGAAATACTTAGGAATTTGGCTAACCCCACACTGTAAGACACTTAAAGAAAACAATTATGATAAACTGATACACCAGGTAAAGAAAGATTTAGAATCGTGGGGGAAACTTCAAATTTCACTACTAGGCCGAATTGCTACTATTAAAATGAACATTCTCCCTAAATTCTTGTACCTATTCCAAACGATCCCAATTAAATTACATAAAAAGTTTTTTGAAGAACTCAATAGAACAACCCTGAAATTTATTTGGCAAGGGAAAAAACCCAGAATAAATGTAAAAGCAATGCAGGATATGAAGAGCAGGGGAGGGTTAGCATTTCCAAACTGGGAGTTATACCATATGGCCACCTCATTAGTTTGGTTGAAGGATTGGGTGAATTTAACCAATAAAAGAATACTATTTCTAGAAGGCCATGATTTACAAAGGGGTGGCACGCTTTTCTATGGGACGTAGGGAAAACCAGTCAAAAATATTTCCATAGACATTTAATTAGAGACGCACTACAATTTGGAGGAAAATAAGGAAAAAACATTATACAAAAGTACCAGTATGGATTTCAACAATGGAGGCAATGATTCACCCAAACAATTTGGAGCTTACCAAAATGATTAAATACAAAGACTTATTAGACTCACAAGGAAATTTGAAACCGAGGCTGGATCTTCAGGAGCAAGGACATAAAATTGATCAATGGGTTTACCTTCAGATTCAAAGCAGATATAAACAAGACAAAAAAGAATTCGGAATTAATAACAAACTGCAACAGTTAGATAAAATTTTATTAGGATCAAATAAAAAAAAACATAACAAAATTTTATAACTACTTATTAGAAACAGAACTAGAAGAAGAAATTGTAAAAGGAAATATGATTGCTTGGAGTAAGAACGTAGGGCGCAGCATCACATTAGCGGAATGGGAGAAAGTTTGGGGCAGAAACAATAAGATTACCAAATCGGCAGCATACAAGGAAAATCTTTATAAAATGTTTTATAGATGGCATCTCCCCCCTTCGAGGTTAGCGAAGATGCACCCCAACATGAGTCCGCATTGCTGGAAGTGTAGGAAAAAGAAGGAACCTTTTTCCATATGTGGTGGTCTTGTGCAGAAACCCAAAAGTATTGGAAGAAAATCAAAACTTGGTTGGAAGAAATCACCAAAGAGCAGATCGAATACAAACCAGAGTCCTTCCTACTAGGGATTTTTGATAAGCAAATTTCCAAAAAAAACCAAATACATAACAATACACATTTTAACAGCGGCCAGATTAGCCTTCGCTCAACACTGGAAAAAACATCAAATTCCATCAGAAGAAATGATTATTGAAAAAATCTCAAAATGCGCAGAAATGGATAAATTGACTTTGGCGCTAAAAAACAAAGACACTTCACTATATTACGATAGCTAGAATTGTTGGTATAATTGGATTGACCAAAGATAAATTATATATCATAAGGCATAAAAGAAAAGTATCAATACATAATAATGAGGTAGCGATATAAGTTAAAAACAGGTGTGGTTATATGACACAAGTTAAGGTGATGAAAACAAAAGAAGATCTTGCAAACTGTTAAAATAAGAATACTTTTTATCCTGTAACCTCTTTCTTTCTTTCCTTTCTCAAAATTCTTTCCCTCTCTTCCTCTTCTCTCTTCTTTCTTTCTTTCTTTTTCTTTCTTTTGCTTATCTGTGTATGTATTGTGACTGGTTTTAATTGTAAAAATTAATAAACTATATTTAAAAAAAAAAAAGAAAAGAAATGCCTTATTGTATGGGAGAAAATCAGAGAACAGCATTATTTGAAAATACCAGTCTGGCTTTCGACAATGGAAGCACTTATTCATCCAAATATTTTTAACCTGGGAAACACTGTTAGATATAAAGATATTTTGAATGAAAAGGGTGAACTCAAAACTAAACAAGAATTGGGTGAGCAAGGGATTGACATGGTTTGGTATTCATATGTGCAAATACAATCTAGATATGAAAAAGATGCTAAATTATATGGCTTTCATGAACTGACAGAACTAGATAAGATACTAACAGGAACAGAAGAAAGATTGATAAAAAAGCTGTATAGTTATCTGTTAGGCATTAAATTGGAAGAGGAACAAGTGAAGGAGACAATGATAGCATGGGCAAAGAACTATGGCTATACAATAGAACTAGATAAATGGCAGAAACTATGGGATAGGAATTATAAGTTAACAATGTCAACCGCATATAAAGAAAATTTGTATAAGATGTTTTATAGATGGCATTTTGCACCAGCGAGGTTGGCAAGGATGTGTAAAGATAAATCAGCTAAATTTTGGAAATATCAGGAAATACCAAATTATCATATGTGGTGGACATGTGTAGAAGCCAAAAATACTGGACAAAAATACACACATGGTTGGAAAAGATGATACAACAATATATTGATTAAAAAACCTGAAATATTCCTGTTGGGGATCTTACCTGAAATTTATAGTAAAGAGAATGTATATTTGATTATTTATGTACTAAGTGCAGCTAGAATTGTATTTGCTCAAAGCTGGAAAAGTGAAGAGATTCCTACTGATGAAAATGTGATTAGGAAAATATTAGAATGTGCAGAAATGAACAGATTAACACTTGCAATTAAAGAGAACGAGCAATCTGAATATTATAAGATATGGGAACTATTTTATCGATGGTTAGAGAAAAAACATGAAAGCTAGAAATATATAATAGATTAGTGAAATAAGGAAAATATCTTAATAGAAATAAACATGGTAAGAAGAGGATTGTTATAATGATAGATATATATAGACTAATAATAAGTGAAGATCTAAACATGTTATTGTTATAGTGTAAGAGATACGTATATTAATAAGATAACAATGGAGAACTAATAGCAATGTAATGAATATGGTACCAATTTTTATTATTGTTGCACAAGATATCTGTACCCAGATGACACACTGTTAAATGGAAGATGAATTGTTTGTACTTAAACAAAATAAACAACTTTTAATAAAGAGAGAGAAGACAGCAAGGAAGTAACAGGTAACAGAGAGAAAGCAGTGTTGCTTAACTCATTCTTTGCATCGGTCTTCACGCAAAAAGAAACTATAGCCCAACCTACCAAAAACATAATTGTAAAAGACAGACTAGAAACAAAAGTTAAAATAAGAAAAAAATAGTAAGAGAACACCTGTCTGATCTTGATGAATACAAATCACCAGGATCTGACGGATAACATCCCAGGGTTCTAAAGGAACTAGCAGATGTCATCTCAGAATCATTGTACCACATCTTTCAAAAATCCTGGAGCACCGGGGAACTACCAGAGGACTGGAAAAGAGCTGTTGTGGTTCCCATCTTCAAAAATGGGGAAAAAAGCAGACCCAGGAAACTACAGACCAATTAGCCTAACATCAATACCCAGGAAGATACTGGAAAAGATAATAAAAAAAACAGATCTGCCAACATCTAGAAATGAGTAAAGTAATAACTAGCAGTCAGCATGGGTTTGTTAAAAACAGATCATGCCAAACCAATCTTATTTCATTCTTGAACATAGTGACTAAATTAGTAGACCAGCAAAATATTGTGGACATAATATACTTAGACTTCAGCAAGGCATTCGACAAAGTAGACCACAACCTACTTCTTGGTAAGCAAGAAAAAAGTGGGATACATAGCACCACCACCAGATGGATTCATAACTGGCTGAGAAACCATACTCGAGTAGTCCTTAATGGGTCTACGGACATGGAGGGAAGTAAGCAGTGGGGTTCCACAAGGTTCCGTCTTAGGCCCAGTACTCTTCAATATCTTCATAAACGACTTAGATGAGTGAATAGAAGGGGAACTTACCAAATTTGCAGATGATACTAAGCTGGCAGGAATAGCTAACACCCTAGAAGATAGGCTCAAGATCCAGGTGGATCTTGACAAACTAGAACACTGGGCCATATCTAACAAAATGAAATTCAATGTAGAGAAAAGTAAAGTCTTACACTTAGGCAAGAAAAACCAAAAGTACACATATAGACTGGGTGAAACCAGGCTTAATAGCAGTAACTGTGAGAGGAATCTTGGAGTCTTAGTGGACAACCAGTTAAATATGAGCCAGTAGTGTGCGGTGGCAGCCAAAAGAGCCAACACAATCCTAAATTGCCTTAACATAGGGATACAATCAAGATCAAGTGAGGTTCTAATACCATTCTATAAAGCCTTAGTAAGATCACACCTATAGTACTGCCTCCAGTTTTGGTCATCACACTATAAAAATATGTTGAGACTCTAGGAAAAGTACAGAGAGGAGCAACCAGGATGATTAGGGGACTGGAAACTAAAACATGAAGAACAGTTACAGGAACTGGACATGGCTAGTCTAGTGAAGAGAAGGACCAGGGGAGACACGATAGCAGTCTTCCAATATTTGAGGGGCTGCCACAGAGAGGAAGGGGTCAAGCTATTTTCCAAGGCACCTGAAGGCCAGTCAAGGAACAATGGATGGAAACTGATCAAGGAGAGATTCAACCTAGAAATAAGGAGAAATTTTCTGACAGAACAATCAACCAGTGGAACAGCTTGCCTTTGGAAGTTGTGGGAGCTTCATCACTGGAGGCTCTTAAGAAGAAATTGACCTGACATTTGTCAGAAATGGTGTAGGGTTTCCTGCTTGGGCGGGTGGAGTTGGACTAGATGATCTACAGTACAAGGTCCCTTCCAACTCTGTTAATCTGTAACCAGTTCCCAAAGTAACTAGTGCCAGTACCCAAAGAATTACAGTATATCCAAAAGTTATTACATTTTTGAGAATCGGAAATTATTGTTCCTGCTTTGTTTATTTCTGCCAGTCATAAGAAACATAATAAACTGGCTATTTTGTTGACAGAAGTAACACTTTCCAGAGTTTCAGGTTTTGGGACATGGTTTTAAAATAGTATTAATAGGAGCTGTTTGGTATGTTTGAGATTGAAGAAACATACTCTGAATTCTTCCAGAAAATAAAATCAAAGCTTGTTATGAAAAAATACAGAATTTTTGTGTGTGTTTGGAAATGACAGTTTAAATGATTGTATCACCGAATTCCTCTGTAGCTTTCTCTCTCCTCTCTTGCTGCCCCTCCAGAGTACAATAAACCAGACCCCAGTGACCCTGCAGGTACCTGGTCTAATGAGTTCACAAGTACAGATGGGCGGTCATCCAACTGAAGTGTTGTGCCTCATGAATATGGTATTACCTGAGGAGCTCCTGGATGATGAGGAATATGAAGAGATTGTTGAGGATGTCCGCGATGAGTGTAGCAAGTATGGTGTTGTCAAATCCATTGAAATCCCCCGGCCTGTTGATGGAGTTGAGGTGCCTGGCTGTGGAAAGGTACTTAATGGTTGTAGGGGTGGCGGGGTAGCAGGATGGGGACGGTGTTTTAGGGCAAAATAAAGCTATTGCTCTTATAAAGAATGCTTCTGTTCTTATTTGGCTCCATGAGCTCGAAGGTATACATGGGACATAGAAGGGCTCAATCAGATGGCTCTCCTCTAAAGTACAAACCTACCTACTACGGAATGAAGAGGTTGAATCATGGGAATCCAAATTAGGATTTCATTAAAAGTGTGGCTTAGTGTCCAAGAATGGCTTTATGTTTTTTGCCTTTGCAGAAACTTCTGGTAACTCATCTCTATAAAAGTAAATTGAAAAGGCAGTGGGTTTTTTGTTAAGTAAGCCATTTGGTTGCAGATTGGGTATCAAAAATTGTTTTTATTTTGAAAAAAACTGGACTGATTTGAGGAAAAACAAGATGTTTCATCAGTTATATGGGATCTTCACAGATATTTGCACACTGGTATTCCCTGGTGATCTTAGATGCATGTACGAAGCACATCAGAACCCACTTAGTTGTTAAGGATTATCTAGGTGTTGTCTTTTAAATCAGCCAGCGTAAAACTGGGTAGCTTTAAGAATAGTAAGGTGGTGATCAGTTCATAAAGGCAGCTATCTACAAATTTAGTATGGTAAGTAAATTAAGACTAGATGCATGGAAGAAACATTTCATGAGAATCAAATTACAATGGAAGTACAGTTGCTTCAGTTTATTTTCCCAGTCACACTCTTATATGTGTGATCTGGGCCAGATTTGAATCCTTTAATTGTCATTTTTAAAAAATGTACCACTAATTATCTTCTCTTTTGTCCCCTCACTCTTCTAGATATTTGTGGAGTTCACATCTGTCTTTGACTGTCAGAAGGCCATGCAAGGCCTCACTGGACGCAAGTTTGCAAACCGGGTTGTTGTGACCAAGTACTGCGATCCTGACTCCTATCATCGCCGAGACTTCTGGTAGCCCAGCCCTTGAACCAGCCTTGAGGGGGTTTTGTGGAGGCAACTCGCTGGCCAGAGAAGCTCCTTTAGCAGCATAGGCTGTTTATATTTTATGGTCAAAACCTGTATTCCCCCCTCCATTTTTCCCGGTTCCTTCCTTTTCTAAACCTGCCATCTGCCCACCCACCCATGCCCCCACTGGTTTTCCAATAATGGTTACTTTGTAGTCAAAATGTTGTCTCTTATCCCATATTTCCCCTCCCTCCTTTCTCTGTGATGTTTCAGATTTTTTTTTTGCTAAAAGAAGTTTTGCTGTCAAAACAGTAGGCCTGTTTTTGTTGTATTTTCCTTTCTTCTACGTTGTGTGTATGGACAACTGTTTATCTAATGTTGTCTCTCATAATTAAAATTTTTTTTTCCCAATTCCCTGGTGTCATTGGGGCAACTTCCTCAATTTTAAATCCCTGATTGTAAACTGAGATGATTTCACATGCTTTTCAAAGGGAAATTTATCAACAAAGATGCTGACAGTATCAAAACCTATCAGAAACGTACTGGTAATCCTTATTTAATGATAGTTATTGGGATCAGAATTTGTCGCTAAATGCTGTAAAATGCAATGTTACATGACTGCCACTTAGTTTTGGGACTTCTGTTAGCTGGCATTAAGTGCAACATCAAGTGATCACCATTTGCAACTTCCTGCTGGGTTCCCCATTGACTCAGAAGCTGGCAGTGAAGATTGCAAATGGCAATCATGTTACCATAGGATGTTGCAATGTCATAATTGCAAGCCAGGCACCAAGCACCTGGATCATGATCACATGATCATGTGGTTGCTCTAAGGGCTGCAATTGTGAGAACCAGGTGTAAGTATCATGAGCAACTTTGGTCGCTGAATAAATGATCATTAAAGGAGAGCTGCCTGTACAAGTGTAATGCTGGTTGCATCTTAAGAACAGAAGATGGAAGTTGTTATTTTTAACTAGGCTATCATTTTTGAGTTCTGCCAGAAGAATTCTGCACACTGTTTATGTAATGTAAAAATTGGCAAATCTGTGACTACAGATTTCTCAGATGGTGTTTTTGTGGGACTATGTTTGGGTGCAAATAGCTTGTATTCCTTAGGTCAATACTGTGTTGTATTTGTAGATGATGTTGCACAGGCATCAGTTCCATTGGTTTAAAGTGCAGGAGGCTGAGCTTTTGGTAACCTTGAGC
Organism: Notechis scutatus; assembly: GCF_049901735.1. NCBI lineage: Eukaryota > Metazoa > Chordata > Lepidosauria > Squamata > Elapidae > Notechis > Notechis scutatus. The sequence continues at coordinate 139,800 of NW_028263166.1, forward strand.
AGATTGAAATGCCAGTACATGGTACTCTGGATCTATAATCTTTCAAAAAAATCTTCATTTTTATTCAATTCCTTTCCACAAAGCTATTTCTTCCCCTTAGAGCGGGTGTCGGCAACCCGTGGCTCCAGAACTGCATGCGGCTCTTTGGGCCCTCTGCTGCAGCTCCCTGTCCCATCACTGGCTGGCCCCACCTCTCGCCCTCCCCTCCCTCACTCTTCGCCTGGCCTGAGAAGATAGGAGTGACGGTGGGGGATGGAGAAGTGGCTGGGGTTGATTCTCTGGTGCCTCACTCTTGCTGGAACTTCTTCTGGACCTTGTTGGTGCTGGGCGTGCCTCAGTTGCTTGGGGAAATGCATAACCTGCTCTCCGCCCCGAGACACTGGCCCGACCTGGCTGCAACAGACACAGGCCTCGCTAACATGAGGGCTGGAGGGGTGGGAATGGGATCCAGGAGGAGGGGACAACAGAAAGTGGGATGGGCCCGCAGTGCCCAGCCGCAGCTTTAAGAAGCTCAGGGCAGCGAGAAAAGAGGACTGGCCCCGCCGAAGCTTGCACGTCCACCCCGGGGGTCAGGCTTGGAGAAAGCCGGAGCGCCCTTGTCAAAGATGCTCACCCATCAGCTGGTCTCCCCCTCTTTCTGTCTCTGTCTCTCTCCCTACCTACCTACCATGGTCAGAGCAATATAGTTAGATTTTCAATTAGCATTACTAGAGCAGGAATGCAAACAAGGGCAGGGTTTTTCAAATCAGGTTGCACAGAACCTGAGGTTCCATGACCACTTGATGGGATTCCACAAGAGACTGAGAGAGAGAGAAAGAGATACGGGGGCGTGGAGGGAGAGAGAGGGAAACATAGGAGAAGATAGAGGGTGAGAGAGACAGATACAGAGAGAGGATGGAGAGGGGGGATGGGGAGAGAGACACAGGTACAGAGGGGGAGAGGGGAAGATAGAGGGGGAAGGAGAGAGAAAGAGAAAAGTGTTTTGTGGTTTTAGGTGTTTTTAACATTAATAATCGGTTCTCTGCCCTAATGACTGGCTGGGTAGGCGTGGCTGGGGGTCATGTGACTGGGTGGGAGTGATGTTAAGTTGCCCATGCCCACCCAGGTTTTGTGGCTCCTGGTGGTTTTTTTTTCTGTGTGAAACGGGTCCAAATGGCTCTGAGTGTTTAAAGTTGCAGACCCCTGCCTTAGAGGTACAAGTGCATATTTAAGACTGGTCAATTCATGCTGAGAAGTTTATCCTGAGGAATTGCTGAATAAGTCTTCCAACATTTCTATGGCAATATTTCACTGCCCAATAAAACGGTGGCCCATACCAACGTCTAGCAATAGAAATAATGAAATTAGCATGATCTCTCACATAATCTGTTCAGGTTGCAAGGATTAAACTGTATTTCCTGCAGAAATTTTGTTACTACTGAATTCTGACTTATTTAGAAACACGCCACTATAGTTTATGTAATGCTTTTTCTAAAACTGTTGCCTCAGCTAAAAAAAAACTGAGCTTAGAGCAGGGCTGTCAAACTCGCGGCCTGCCTGGCCTGCCTGCCTGCCTGCTTATCTGTCTGTCTGTCTGTCTGTCTGTCTGTCTGTCTGTCTATCTATCTATCTATCTATCTATCTATCTATCTATCTATCTATGCATCTCTCTCTCTCTATGCATCTCTGTTTATCTATCTATCTATCTATCTTCTATGCATCTATCATCTATCATCTATCTATCTCTATCACAATCTATCTATCAATGCATCTATATCTATCTATCTATCCATCATCTATCTATCTATGCATCTATCTATCTATCTATCTATCTATCTATCTATCTATCTATCTATCTATCTATCTATCTTTCTATCTACCCATCTATGCCTCTATCTATTTATATTTCTATATCTATCTATGCATCTCTATATCTATCTATCTATCTATCTATCTATCTATCTATCTATCTATCTATATCTATACATCTATCTATCTATCTATCTATCTATCTATCTATCTATCTATCTATCTATGCATATCTCTCTATGCATCTATCTATCTATCTATCTATCTATCTATCTATCTATCTATCTATCTATCTATCTATCTATCTATCTATGCATCTATCTATCTATCTATCTATCTATCTATCTATCTATCTATCTATCTATCTATCTATCTATCTATGGCATTCAGCTTTGTTCGGGTATTTTCCCACGTCATTGTAGTTGTGCTTTTAAAGTTGTAGCAACGTTTCGGCAGAATCTCCAGTCCTCAGCAGTAGTTCTGAAATCTGTTTGGCAATCCCGAAATGCCTATAAATCACAATGCCTCAGATAATCTTCACAGTACTTTCGCTCTAACAAGACACTTTGCTTCTGGCAAATTTCTCAAGCCAATCCGTTTCCTTTTATCCCCTAAGGGGGCGTGTTAGTCTCATCAATTAATCATCGGCTCGACGCCTCCTTCCTAATTGAGATTGACGTCTCAATCTCCGTCTATTTCTCACATCAAGCCAGGATCCCTCAAATCCCTCCTCCTCTCCTGAAACCTCTCGCCCATTTTCCTGATCATCTGCCACCGGCTGCTGCATAATCAGAGAGGGCGACCTGGGGGAGGTAGAAGACTCTGACAGCTCTAATAAATTAGGCTTGTCTCTCATAGCCAAGTCCACTTCCTCATCCTGGCTATCCTCAAAATCACTCAGCAATGCAGGCTCAAATTTCACTGCCAGATCCTCTTCACTCGAGCTCACATCTGCCAACGAAACAGATTCAAATCCCGGAGTCACAACACTATCCCTCACCGCAGGGCCCTTCCCCCGAGTCTGACGATCCGGATGCGGTTTTGACGGGAAGCGTTCATGGAACCTCCGAATCATGTCTGGGGCATGAATTGTGGAAGCATCCGTCCATGAAAAAACTTCCGAGCCATCCGCTCTCCTCCCGACGAGGTACTGGAAGCGTCCCTTTAGCCAGCGAGAATCAGTAATGCTGACCAACGTGTCATCAACATCAGCCTCCTCACTGGGTGTTGATGGGGAAACCGCACCAGCTGGAGAACGAAGAGCCACACTCTGGGGAATCAGGAACCAGGAGGGAACGATGGAAGACAGGATGAATGCGCATGGAGCGCGGTAGGGTAAGTCGATACGCCACGGGATTGATGACCACCTCAATAGGGAATGGACTGATGAAACGGTGGTCCAACTTCTTAATTGGGCGATCGACCCGAAGGTGTCTTGTGGATAACCACACCTTGTCACCCACAGCTAGCGGAGGTGTCGGCCGACGAGAACGATCCGCAAACCATTTGTAGTCTTCCTTCACCCGTTCTAATTGTTGCGCCACTAATCGGTGAACCGACTGCAATTCCTCGAGAAACTCTTGTGTTTCTGGAACCGGGGAGTCCAACATTGTTAACGGAAAGAATCGTGGATGATAGCCCACATTCGCATAAAACAGCGTTACACGAGTGGAGGTATGCTGAGAATTATTAAAGGCAAATTCTGCCAATGGGAGGTATTTCGCCCAATCATTCTGTCGATGGTTGACAAAACATCTCAAATACTGAGTGAGAATGCCAATAACTTTCTCAGTCCCGCCATCAGTTTCCGGATGAATGCGCTGATGCCAAACACACCTGTACTTGTAATGCCGTCATTAAACGTTTCCAGAACTGAGCAGTAAACTGGACACCGTGATCCGAAACTACTCTGTCCGGCAGAGCATGTAGTCGAAAGACATGCTGTAAGAATAACTGGGCCGTAGTGCGGGCTGATGGTAGTTTCTGACAAGGGATAAAATGAGCCATCTTAGTAAGCATGTCGACCACCACGAGCACCGTCGTGTAACCCGACGAGGAGGGCAAGTGCGTTAGAAAGTCCATGGAGATTGCTCCCCATGGTCTGCCCGGAGTCGGCAGTGGTTGAAGGAGTCCAGGAGGTGCACCTGACGCTGCTTTCGCTTCTCGACATTGTACACAAGAAGCGACGTAGGAAAACACATCATGTCGTACTCGAGGCCACCAAAAAGTCCGGGTGACCAAGTGCAGAGTTTTGTAAAAACCAAAATGTCCAGCAGCGGGGTTGTCATGACATTGCGTCATGATGAGGGCTCATACATTGCATTTTGCTTGCACTTTTTATCATCTACATCAGAATATATGGCTACAATCCCACAGCTCTGCTACATATATACACGAGTGCCTCTTCATATATGAACATCTTCAACTTCCTTGAACAAAGTGCTACTGCTGCTACTACACATACGCTAGAAATCCCTGTTATGTATACAGAGCACACCTAGTTTGCAGACCACCATCAGATCATAGAACTGCTTTTTGATAGGGATTTTAGGCTGTATATTCAAAATGTCCGTATCAGGTGCCAAACGCCGTCTTCCACTCGTCCCCCTTGCGCATCCGCACCAGGTTGTAGGCCCCTCGAAGATCGAGCTTGGTGAAAATAGTAGCCTCCCGCAACCGCTCCATCAACTCCGGAATGAGCGGCAAAGGGTAACTATTCCTCACCGTGATGGCGTTCAACCGGCAGTAGTCACAGCACAAACGAAGCTCTCCCATCTTCTTTTTTACAAACAGAACGGGGAGCTGAAAGGGGAGACGACGATGGTCGAATAAATCCATGAGCCAAGTTCTTATCTAGAAACTCTCGAAGCGCAGCCAATTCGGGCTCAGACATGAAATATAATCGACCCTTGGGCAGTGGGGCATCAGGTAAGAGGTCCACAGGACAGTCGTAGGCTCGATGAGGTGGTAACTGATCCGCCTCCTTCTCGCTGAAAACATCGGAGAAGTCCGAAAGCTCCAGTGGTATGGAAACAGCGGGGGCGACGACATCCTGGCCAGCGCAGATATCTCTCAGATGATCCACGCACTGAAGACTTGGGAACGAAATGGCATTCAGCGCCCAAGCCACCAAAGAATCGTGCAATCGTAGCCAGGACACACCCAGAACCAAAGAGAGATGAAGGTCCGAGGTGATATAGAAACTTATCGCCTCCTCGTGATCCCCAATAACCATATGCAACGGCTGGGTGGCGAAGCGAATGGGCCCAGACCCGAAGCTCACGCCCATCCACGGTTTCCACCTTGATGGGTGGATCCACAACAACCAATGGTACCTCAAAGTGCGTTGCAAAGGCCCGGCCCATAAAACTAGTAGTAGCCCCGAGTCCACCGCGCAACTGCAGGAATCCCTCCTTCCGGGACTGTAAGAAAATTCACGTGTCCAGGAGTAAATGCCGAGGAGGGCCAGGGTTCACCTCAGCAATTTGGGGGGGTGTTTAAGGCGTGCCCGACCTAGGGTTTCCCGACGGGCCAGGAGTAGATTCAGGAACTGGTTTTCGTGTCCCTCTTCGTTTGCAGGAATTGGCAAAATGTCCCGGTCCCCACAATAAAGACACAAGCCTTCCTGAAACCTTGGCGCGTTCTTGCGCCGTCAACCGAGGGCTGAGTGCACCCAACTCCATCGGCTCCTCAGTCCTGGCCGTAGTTTTATAAACTTCCAATGGCGCGGTTTGCGACGTGAATGAGAAGGTGGTTCCACAACTGGCCGTCTGCTCCTGCGCTGTTTTTAAGCGGGCTTCAATACGCAAGCACTGAACCACTAAGCGCATCCAAGGTTAAAGCCTGCTCCGCATGCACTAACTGCGTCTTTGATGTTATCTGCCAAGCCCTCCTGAAAAGCATCCATGTGGGCTGACTCGTTCCAAGTAGAGTCCATGCAGAGCAGACGAAACTCTGCAATATATTCTTGCAGAGGACGTTTCCCCTGACAAATGTCCCACAAACGTCTAGCCACGGTTTGAGTTTTAATTGGGTTTTCAAACATTACCCGCAGTTGCTGCTGAAAACCTTGAAAATCATTCAACAAAGGGCTATCTTGTGTCAGCAAAGGAGTAGCTCATTTGGCAGCCTGCCCAGATAAGAGGCTAATAATAAAACCCACCTTAGCCCGGTCATTCGGAAAGTCTTCAGGCCTCAAGGTAATAAATAATTGGCACTGTCCCATAAATGCCGGGAACATGTCAGTCTGTCCTGAGAACTTATCCGGCATAGATACCGGGCTTTTCCTCAAGGGAGGGGCTGGATGAGCAGCAGGAGTTTGCAAATGTGAAACATGGTTTACCAATTGTGTTACCTGGTTTTGGAGGACCTGGTTATTTTGTAGCAGTTGTTCTATCTGTTGCTGTTGCTGCTCCACCAAACGCTGTAATTGAGTTTGGTCCATCTTGGTATGAAGATGGTTTGTCAGGCCAGAAGCAAAAATGTTATGTCTCACCCTTATCCACAGGTGAGCAATCAAAAACAAACCTCAACAAAGATAACGGCTGCGGTTTCTCCAGTCCTCAGCAGTAATTCTGAAATCTGTTTGGCAATCCCGAAATGCCTATAAATCACAATGCCTCAGATAATCTTCACAGTACTTTCGCTCTAACAAGACACTTTGCTTCTGGCAAATTTCTCAAGCCAATCCGTTTCCTTTTATCCCCTAAGGGGCGTGTTAGTCTCATCAATTAATCATCGACAGCGCCTCCTTCCCAATTGAGATTGACGTCTCAATCTCCGTCTATTTCTCACATCAAGCCAGGATCTCTCAAATCCCTCCTCCTCTCCTGAAACCTCTCGCCCATTTTCCTGATCATCTGCCACCGGCTGCTGCATAATCAGAGAGGGCGACCTGGGAGGTAGAAGACTCTGACAGCTCTAATAAATTAGGTTCGTCTCTCATAGCCAAGTCCACTTCCTCATCCTGGCTATCCTCAAAATCACTCAGCAATGCAGGCTCAAATTTCACTGCCAGATCCTCTTCACTCGAGCTCACATCTGCCAACGGAACAGATTCAAATCCCGGAGTCACAACATCTATCTATCTATCTATCTATCTATCTATCTATCTATCTATCTATCTATCTATCTATCTATGCCTCTTTCTATCGATCTATTGATCTATCTTTCTATCTATCTATGCATCTTTCTATCTTTCTCTCTCTATTTATCTATCTATCTCTATCAATATCTCTCTCTCTCTCTCCCTCTATGCATCTCTCTCTCTATGCATCTTTCTTTCTATCTATCCATCCATCCATCCATGCATCTATCTATTTATATATCTATATCCATGCATTTATCTCTTTCTATCTGTCTGTCTGTCTGTCTGTCTGTCTGTCTGTCTGTCTGTCTCTATCAATCTATCTAGCATCTCTCTCTCTCTCTCTCTCTATTTATCTATTTATCTATGCATCTATCTCTATCTGTCTCTATCTATCTATCTATCCATCCATCTATGCATCTATCTATCTATCTATCTATCTATCTATCTATCTATCTATCTATCTATCTATCTATCTATATCTATCTATCTATCTATCTATCTATCTATCTATCTATCTATGCATCTATCTCTTTCTATCTATCTATCTATCATCTATCTATCTATCTATCTATCTATCTATCTATCTATCTATCTATCTATCTATCTATCTATCTATGCATCTATGCATCTCTCTCTCTCTGCATCTATCTATCTGTCTCTCTCTCTGTGTGTGTATCTAGCTATCTATCTATCATCTACCTACCTACCTACCTACCTATCCATCCATCTCTCTCTCTCTCTCTCTCTCTCTCTCTCTCTCTCTCTCTCTCTCTCTCTCTCTCTCTCCATCTCCATCTCCATCTCCATCTCCATCTCCATCTCCATCTATGTGTTGAGGTAATTCCCCGTTAGGAGAATGAGCGCATACAGGGAGACGTATGTCAGACTGTGCTCCCTCTAAATCCCAAGAAAGAAATACTCAGACTCCATGGTGTAGAGCAGAATTATTCTTTTACTGGAAGATGATGTGGTAGCACAGAATCAATTCCAAAACTAAGAAACTGGCGGGCAAAACACATATACAAAGGATAGAATTGTCCCCCCCTTCAAAGGATCAAATGATCCTTCAAATTAAAACTTCTGAATAGGGTCATGTGGTCATCTCTAGGTGATGATGAGGCTACTGTCAGTGACCTTGACATATTTTGATAAAAGTTCGCAGTTGCGCAGAAAAGGACAGAGGCTAGCGAAGAAATGGAAAGTTAAGGAAAGAATCCCCCCTCCTTCTTAACCCAGCAAGGAATGCAAAACACCTCCTGCCTTCTTCCCTTCCAAGATTCCCCCCTCCCACCGTTTCATGGCAGCCGAAAGAAAATGGCATAACAGCAAATAAAGAATAGAGAGGGTGAAGATATCTGAGGCTGACAACGTATTTGAGAAGTAGTGTTTGAATAATACATACAGCACACAGATGCACTGTACAGTAAATGTAGGTTTTACTTCCAGAAACATTAAGCAAAGTCCAAACAAGCAATCCAAAGTCATTCACAGGTAAATCAGTCAATTTTTCAATCCAGGGATAATTCAGTAACAAACTCCAGTGTCAAAAACAGTTCAGTAACAGACTTACATTAAATCCAGTAATATCAGTCAATTAGAAGAAATGGAGCAACGGCAATACTTTCCAGCAGAAGGAAACAGAGATACACTCATACTCTCTTCTGAGACTCAGACTAAACAACCCAGGTTTCTGGCTCCATCTTATGGCCGTTTGAGAAACCACACTTAATTACAGTTTTGCGTTTTCTTAAAGATACAGTATTAAAATGTCTATCCTGGTTTATATATTTCTAACCAAAATAGCTGTTAGGTGACTCATATTCCTAACATTCTCCCCTTTTGGGTAAGATAATATATACAACCTTACATTCTAAGTCCATAATCTTCACAGCACGCCTTATTCTTTATAGAGCCTTGGGCCTTTGTAAAATGATCTGCTATATTGTTTTCTGACATACAGTATTCTAGCTTAATCATTTTACTTTGCACTGATGTCTCACATTTAAATATCTTAAATCTGTGTGTTTCGTTCTTGTTTTAACAGGAATATGTGAAGCCATCTGTATTGCTGATTGGTTCTCTTCGTAAACAACAATAGGATCTTTTACATCAATTCCCATATCAATCAATAATTGTTTATACAAAACTAAATCTGTACATAATAAAGACAAACATGAGAATTCCGCCTCCATTGTTGACAAACTTAGATGTTTCTGTCTAATAGATCTCCATCAATCAATCCTTTTCCAAATAATACAGCAGTACCCAATGTAGATTTTCGTGTATTTATGTCTGTAGCAAAACTTGCATCAGCATATGCAGTTAAATTCAGTTCATCTTTTGGCTCCAAATACAATGCATAATGCATTGTCTGTTTTGAATATCTTA
>NW_028263167.1:0-81751 GCF_049901735.1 Notechis scutatus
TCAGGATAGAAAGCAGGGGAGGGGAGCTGGTGGATTGAGAGGGAGCTGAGAGATCCACTTGATCCTTTTAACCTTGGACAGAGAGATATTCAAAGGTCATCTCTAGTGCCTGCAACAAACTCCTGCAGTCTTCATGGTTCCCAGATAGTAAGCCTGTTAAGCATCCCTTCCCTTCCATTTGTTTTCTCCTCCCTCTCTCCTTCCTTCCTTCCAACACCCCCCCTTCTCTCTTCCTCCCTCCCCAAGTCATTTAGCACTTGGAGGACGTTCTGTGTGCTCAGTTCTCATGGGAGATTGCAGGGCCTTCCCTCTGTTATGTCTGGGCGGTGGGTCCCAAGGAGAGACAAGACTCGAAGTAGTGACAACAGCTCTTTATTAGGAAACCAGATACTGAGACAAAGACTCCCAGCCGTGGCAGCTCCTTTTATAGAGCTGGCTGTGGCTAGGCAGCCTATGACATGCATTTGAGCTTGCCGCACTTGGTTTTACCCAATCGCGGCAGCCGAATAAGAACCAATCAGAATGCTTAGTTTTGCCCAATCACGGCCCGGCTTTTCCGGACCAATAGGAATGCAGGCCTACAAGTATGTAACACCCCTCCCCTCTTGGTTCCGTCCAAGGGGCGGGTAACATAATCACGCAAGTAGGCGGGTCTTCGTACCTGCCTACTAGACTTGCGCAGTTCACAATGTCTCTGTTCACCATCGGGTTCGGACGGGCTCTGCGTCGCTCTCAAGCTGCAAGATGGAACTGCCTGGAAGGGTGAGCCAGTCCTCTGGCTGCGACTCCCGCCTGGTGATTCCAGGTCGCTTGAGTCGTTTGCTCTGCTGCTCCCACCTGGGCTCTCTGGGCTGGTGGAGCCTGTCTGGCTGCTGCTTCCAGGTGAAGTGCCCGTCTGCCACGACTCCCTTCTGGCTGGTAAATATTGTTGGTTTTTGTTTAATGTCTGTGGGGGTGTTCTGCTTGTACAGGTGTTCGTTCATTTTCTGAACTTGAGGTCCCCCCCCCCTCTGATTCCTTGGTTAGAGTCTATGAGGGGGGAAGTGGCCAGCCTGGATCTTAGCTGGTCAATATGATGTTTCCATGACCGCCCATCGGTGGTCTCGAGCCGGTAGGAGCGGGGGCCTGTGACTTGGGTGATTTTTGCAGGGATCCAAAGTGGGTCCCCTGTAAAGTTTTTGGCAAATACAGTGTCTCCTACCTTGAAGGCGCGGTGCTTGCTGCTGGAACCAATGGGTTTTTCTGGGGTGTAAGCTGGGTGCAGGCGGTCTAGAGGTGATTGAGTCTTCTGCCCATTAATAGCTCTGCTGGGCTCTTGTTGGTGGGGGTGGTATTTGGTGTGATATGTTGTAGAAGAAGCATTCTGGTGATCTTCTCGTGGATGTTGCCATGTTCCATTTTGTGCAGTTTTTTTTTGTAAATTGAACCATGCGTTCAGCTCTACCATTTGCCACCGGGTGAGCTGGCGATGTCAATGCGTGTCGGATGCTGCGGTCTGCCAAGTATTGTTCAAAAGCCAAGGCGGTAAATTGTGGCCCATTGTCAGAAACGATAACATCTGGCAGACCATGCGTTGCGAAAAGTCTATTTAATTTCTTGATGACAGCTTCCGTGGTGGTTGTCTTCATTGTGCTCACCTCGAGCCAATTTGAATAAGTGTCAACAGTGATTAAGAAGGTGTGCCCCTTGGTTGGCCCTGCAAAGTCAATATGGATGCACGACCAAGGGCCTCTGGGTGTTTCCCATTCTAATGGTGGGGCCTTAGGGGGAGCCGAGCGAGTCTCTTGGCATCTGTTACAAGTGGCAACCCAGGTTTCAATTTGCTTGTCCATGCCTGGCCACCAAGCGTAGCTCCTGGCCAGGGCTTTCATGCGCACAATACCAGGGTGCCCGTCATGCAGCAAGTCTAAAACTTTTTTCTGTAGTGTCTCTGGTATTACTACCCGGTCTCCCCACAACACGCACCCTCTTTGCAAAAAGAGTTCAGTTTGCCGGTTTTTAAATGGTTTAAAAAGTTTGTTTCGCGAACAAATCGAATACAAACCAGAGTTCTTCCTACAAGGGATCTCCGATAAACATTTACCCAAAAAGATGAAATATGTAACAATTCATATCCTAACTGCGGCCAGATTAGCGTTCGCCCAGTGTTGGAAATCACCCTATACACCTACAGAACAAATGGTCATCCAGAAAATATGTGATTGTGCAGAAATGGATAAATTAACTATAGCACTTAAAAACAAAGAGCCTTCAACATTTTATGATAATTGGAACTCTTGGTATAATTGGTTAGTACAGAGATAAACTGCTTAATGGACAATGGGTAATTTAAGCATAGATATCGATAAGATGTGTGTATTCAAATTAAGGTAGGAGAATTGGATCTTGCAGACTGTCAAAAAGGATATTGTCTGTTTTTAAATGCATCCTTTTCTTTTTCTTTTTTTTCTCTTTCTCTTTCTTTGTTTCTTTCTTTCTTTTACATCTCTTCTTCTCTTCTTTTTCCGGTTCGCAAGACCAGTGTTCTTTTTTTGTTTTTTTCCCTTTTGTGTATGCAATGTCGATATGTTTTTAATTGTAAATTTAATAAAATTTATTTATAAAAAAAAAAAAGTTCGTTTGGCTCGGTTTCTGGCCATCCCCTCTCCACCCAGCTGAGAACTCGCGCCAAGCGTCTGTCCTTCCTAGTTTCGTGGGCGATGTCTTGCACGGTTACTGGTGGCATGAGGATCATTTCAATTTGCAAGACTGGTAATGTGGGTGCTGGGTCCTCTTGCAAGTCTGGCAAGGGGGAGCGGCTTAAGGCGTCGGCGTGCGAGATTATCTTGCCAGGGTGATGTATCAGTTTGTAATTATAAGCGGCAAGAAATTCAGACCATCTTGTCATTCTAGGTGACAAGATGTGTGGAGTGGGCTTGTCACCCGCCAATATGCCAAGTAGGGGCTTATGGTCTGTAATAATGGAAAATGTCCTACCATAAATGTATTCATGGAATCTCTTTACTGCTGAAACGATGGCGAGGGCTTCTTTGTCCAGCTGGCTATAGTTCCTCTCTGGCTTGGACAATGTTCTGGAAAAGAACGCAACGGGGGCTTCCGTGCCATTTGGTAAAAGGTGGCTCAGGATGGCGCCAACCCCGAAAGGCGATGCGTCGCAAGTAACAGTCAGAGGTAGCATTTCATTGTATTGCATGAGGACTGCGTCTGAAGTCAAAAGGTTTTTTATTTGGTGAAACGCGTGCTCTTCTCGCCGTCCCCATATCCAGGAAGCCTTTTTATCAAGGAGTCTATGCAGAGGTTCTGCGACAGTCGCTTTCTGGGGTAGAAAAATGTTATAGAAATTAATGAGTCCGAGGAAGGCTTGGAGGTCCGTTTTGTTCTTTGGTCTGGGGGCATTTTTGATGGCTTTCAATTTTTTATCTGTGGGGTTCCTTGTTTGTCAAGGAGGTAGCCAAGAAATTCAACCCTTTCAGTGCATAATTGGCACTTTTCCTTTTTCACCTTGAGGCCAGCGTCTTTGAATTTCTGTAGGACCGCCCTCAGTCGTTTTTCCAATTGTTTTTGGTAGGGGCTGCTACCAGAATGTCGTCGAAATAGGGCACGACTCCTTTAATTCCCTGCAGCAATCTCTCCATTAGACTTTGAAAAATGCCCGGTGTGACGCTGACCCCAAACTGGAGCCAGTTACATTTGAACGCCCCTCTATGTGTCACTATTGTTTGGGCTTCGGCGGTTTCAGCATCGACTGGTAGTTGTTGATAAGCTTGAGCCAGGTCGAGCTTTGCAAAGATCTTGCCACCCCCTAGTGAGTGCAGGAGATGTTGGACCACTGGCACTGGGTAGGCGCTCTGCTGCAATGCGTGGTTGAGGGTGGCCTTGTAGTCACCACAAATTCTCAGGGAGCCATCGGGTTTGATGGGGGTGACAATTGGGGTCTCCCAACGGGCATGATCGATGGGTTCTAACACGCCTTGCGCTATTAGTTTGTCTAATTGTTCGTCTATTTTAGGCTTGAGTGCAAAAGGCACTCGGCGCGGTTTGAGACGGATGGGCGCGATGTCAGGGCTAAGATTAAAGGAGATAGGGGACCCCTTGTACTTGCCTAGATGTTCACTGAAGACTTCTTGGAAATCTTGGATGAGCGTTGCTTCCCAGTCTTCGTCTTCTGTGTGGTTGATGCCTGCCATCTCGATCCCCAACGGTGCGAACCACTGCAACCCGAGTAGGCTGGGTCTGTCTTTATTGACGATTGTGAGTGGTAGGATGGCGGTGTGGTTTCTGAACAAAACTTGAAAATGTCCAGTGCCAACGACCGGAATGCGATTACCTTGATAGTCTCTTAATATTAGCTTCTGGTCGCTTAGCTCTTGGCGGCGGATGCTGGGAATTAGTCTTTTGATGGTCCTCCAGGAGACCATAGAGAGGGAGGAACCGGAGTCTACCTCCATGGTGCAAGGCTGATTCTCGATGTTGACCTCTACACGTATCTTTCGTGCGTCTATTGATGAGGCGTGGCCGATGGTGACTGTTTGGTGCATTTCCTCTCTTCTGGGTACCTCGATGAATTTCCTGGGTCGGCTGTCCCGGTTCCATCGGCTGTCATTATGGCGGTCCCGGTTTATGGTGGGGGTGCCATCTCTTCTTCTTGGGCTGTTTCCCATCGTCAGGGGCTGGAATTTCATTTGTTATGGCATACTTTGGCAATATGCCCTCGTTTTTCACAAAAACGGCAAACAGCGTCCAGGAACTTGCATTCGGAACGCGGGTGATTTCCTCCACAGCCGGCACATTGGTAACTCGACTTACGACCGTGCCGGTCTCGTCGCTCACATTCCGACTGAAGTCTGTTAATTTCTTCCTCTTCACTGTCAGAAGGGGATTCGATGTTGCCGTGGTGGGTGGATTCTGTGTGCTTGTCTGCTGCGGTTGCCATCTCGCTGGTGGATTGGCGGTCATTCCCGTTTGAATGCCGCATTCGCGCCGCTGACTTACGGGTGGCCTCAGCTGCGGTGGCTTCAGCTACGGCGTCGGCGAGGGAGATGTCCCCTTTAGCCATCAGTCTGCTTTGGAGAGTTGGGTCTTTCAGGCTGAGGACGACTCCGTCACGCATGGCCTCGTCTAGATTGGTGAATCCGCACAAGCCTCCTAGGTCCCTCAGGTCGGCTACGAACTCTCCAACGCTCTCGCCCTCGCGCTGATCCCTCTGGTAAAAGTCATGCCGACGGATGAGAATCGGCACCGCCGGGCGTAGTGGTTCCGGAGGATGGGAGCTAGGGTATCCCAATCCATGGTCTTGACGTCTGTTGGCTTCGCGAGTGCCTTGGCCATTTTAAAAACGGCGGGTCCGCAGTGTGTTAGAAAAACCGCTCGCTTCTTGCTGCCGGTGGCGTCCTTCAGGTTGTTTGATTCCAAGAACATTTGGAAACGATCAATGTAGGACTCCCAGTCCTCGCTGGCCGGATTGAATGGTGCGGGTGGCACGGCGCTGCTGGCCATCTTGCAGGTCGTCTATGCGCTATCTGCCACGTGCTAGTCAGCTCTGTTGTCTCAGTATCCCACCTTAGTCGCCAGTGTTATGTCTGGGCGGTGGGTCCCAAGGAGAGACAAGACTCGAAGTAGTGACAACAGCTCTTTATTAGGAAACCAGATACTGAGACAAAGACTCCCAGCCGTGGCAGCTCCTTTTATAGAGCTGGCTGCGGCTAGGCAGCCTATGACATGCATTTGAGCTTGCCACGCTTGGTTTTACCCAATCGCGGCAGCCGAATAAGAACCAATCAGAATGCTTAGTTTTGCCCAATCACGGCCCGGCTTTTCCGGACCAATAGGAATGCAGGCCTACAAGCCTGCTAGTATGGAACACCCTCCATCTTTCACACCCCACGTTTTCTGTTTGATGTTTTATTCCACAGACTTTGCCTGAGACTCTGGACGTCTCCCTTTTGGCTTGCAAACCTTTCCTCCTGAGAGGTCCACAGCTGCCAAAGGGGCACTCCTGGCTTCTTTGCACAGCTGGGTCAAGGATTGTGACATCATATCCCATTGTGTCATAAAAGGGGACCTGGGCTGCCCTGGCTCATCCAAGGGGGCTCATTCTGAGCCCAGGAGCATTCCAGTTTGATGGTGGCAGGAAATTTTCTTAAAAGAATGAAAATAAATAGGAAGTTCTTAAATAGAGGTAGGCTAATATTAAAAAGAAAAAAATGTATTATAATACTTAACTTTAGCCGTTAGAATAGCAATGACTCAACCCTGGGGAATAAAACAGTCCAAAAGAGGATTAATAAGGCCTCTTTGAATGCTACATCAGGAAAAAAATGCAAAATCCATCGTAGGCGAGAGACACAATTCAATGAAATTTGGGTGGATTTTATAGTTTATTTCAGTAGCAATAGACCCCAATATGGGAGTATTTTAGGTATGTGGTAAATATGTGTGCAGTCCCCACCTCTTTATTTACTTTTTACTACATCTGGACTGCTCAGCCATCATGGGTGGGTGTTATTTGTATGCTTATATACCAGGATGGCTTATATTGTTTGTTAAGCATTGTTTATTTTTTTCTTAAATGGATGTTTCATTCCATAATTAGTCCAGGCTCCAAGTTGGAGCTGGTGAACCTCGGTGCCTCTTAATGTTGCAAATGGACTTGCCACGAGTAAGAGTTTCTCCCCTCTAATTCTGTCCTGGGAGAAAATGGCTGTAATGGAAATCAAGACTTATTTAAGGTATAAATAACTTTATTGAGAAGACTAAAATATCACAAAACAGTTAGCAGGCTGTTCAATCCTCCCACCTGCCAGGCTCTCAAAACGAGGGTTGAAAGGGGGAAAGACAAATGATGCCAGCAGAGGCTGCAGCTATATTTTTTTTCCCCATGAAATGCTGGTTTCAGGACAGAGAGACGGAGGAAGATGGAAACCTCCCTTTTTTATTCCGTAGTCTGAACGTCCAGGCGAGGGTGAAGAGTTGAGATGCCAGAAATACCAGTTGGCACCCAATATTTGGAAATAAAGACCCAACGCTTCTCTCAAACCCACCCGAGATAGAAAGCTGTCATCAAAATGAATGTCTTTAATTGGGGTCAGTTTCTCCTTCTAAAGAAGGGTCTTTTTTCCCCAGTGGTCCCGGAAGAGCAACCAGGCCTGCCAGCCATCTACCTGCCAGGCTCTGCCTGCCCACCTCAGCCATCTGCCAGCAACCGTCCCCCACAGGTAAGCCAGCGGAACATGGGGGGGGGGCACAGTTTTTTTACTACCGGTTCTGTAGATGTGGCTAGGTGGGTGGGTGTGACAAGGGGGGGGGTCATGTGACTGGGTGGGCCTGGCTACGTGCAAAGTCATAAGTGCAATGACCAGTCATAATTCATTTTTTTCAGCCCTCTGAATAGTCCCCATGTGTCGTGTAGAGTGATGAAGTAGGGTTGCGTCCAGCCGGATGTCCTGAAACACCCCAAAACAACAACTGAACTTTCTTTGGGAAGAGAAAAAATACCTGAATTTCAGCTATTTTAAAATAATTCAGGCAACCTACTCTGGTTATCTACAATGGAGGCTGTGGCGTTCGGAATAGACTGAGCTGAAGTCTTCACTCCAGTCTGTGTTTCCAGCGGGTACACGGACCGTTCCTATTGGCTGATGCCGTTTGACAGCTGGCTATAAAAGGGAGCTGTCAAACGGTATTAGCTGTTGTCCACCAGCTGGCTGCCTTGTTAACGCGGCAGCCGTGGCAACCCTCTATTGTTACAATAAAGTAAAAAGCTGAAGTTCACTCCGTGTTTGCCTCAGGTTATTCCGCCGCTCCACAACACTGGCGACGAGGGCGGGATACATATAAGAGGCAACCGGGCAAAGAATCGCTGAGCGAAGTCACTACAAAAAGAGCTGAAGTCACTACCGAGCTGCATGTCACTTACTGTCAGCTTACTGTCACTATTCACGAGCGCGAATTTCAACTTTCCTCGAAAGATCCGGCACTGCTGAGTCGAGATGACTTCGAACCCTGCATTCCCGCCTTTCAGACCGACAGCAGAAACATGGGAATCCTACAGAAATTGATTTGACTGTTTCCTTGATGCCATAGACCTTGCTGACATTTCTGACCATAGGAGAAAGTCCTACTTTTAAAGTTTTTGCAGAGCCACAGTGTTTGACACTGCTACAGTATTATTGGTTCCATGTTCAATTAAGACTGTTCCATGGGAAGAATTGCAGAAAATTCTTTCTAACCACTATTCCCTAAGCCATCCCGAATTGCCAGGAGTCATGCTTTTAGAAGACGGATTCAGGCCGAGGGAGAGACTATTAGTGGGTACATGGCTGCCCTATGAACAGCTGCCTTGCACTGTGGCTTTAGAGACTATCTGGAAGACATGTTATTAGACCAACTAGTTTGTGGAGTCAGGGATTTAAGGTTACAGAGGCGTCGATTGGCTAAAGGGGATTTAACCCTTAAATTAGTAATTGAAGAATCTCAAGCTGCTGAACTATCAGCACTTTCAGCAGCAGAAATTCAGGGAAGTCCAATTAGCCAGGGCAGCTCAGCCATCCATTACGATGAAGCCTCCACAGAAAAAGGCTATGAAGAGGCTGAAGATGTAAATCACCTCAGGCAGCAAAAAAACCAGTCAAAGGGAGAACAGGCCAACCCCCAATCAACCTCCACGGTCTCAGCCCATTTGTCTAAGCTGTAGGGAAAACCACCTCAGGGCATCCTGCAAGTTCAGGAATGCCATTTGTCTAAAATGCCAGAGGAAGGGTCTGTCAAGCAGGCAAGACTTTTGCCCCAAAGCCCCAGACAACTCAGCATTTCCAAAAACAAATTGAAGACTGCTTCACCTGCTATCAAGCCAAGCTGACTAACAAAGGCTCTAACAAAATCAGTGTTTTTGTTTCTATAGAAGGGAAACCTTGCAGGATGGAGGTTGACACAGGCTCAGCACTGTTCATCATCTCATGGAGCACCTTGAAACAACTACTTCCCAGAATGGCTAAGAAGAAGCTTCACGGCTGCTAGTTAACCCTATGCGACTACCAAGGCAGGACCATCCCAGTCATCGGAAAAGGCAAGTTTTTTATTCAATTTCAAAATTTTAAAGGTCACTTGCCTTTAGTGGTAGTGGATGGTGCCCTACCTAGCTTGTTGGGGTTAGACTGGTTCCCTGCCCTTGGCCTCCATATAAACGGAATCCACTCTATTACACATGCTGAAGTGGACACCTTGTTTAATGACTATACTGATGTGTTCAGCGAGGGGCTGGGCTGTTACTCAGGAACCCCAATATCTTTCAACTTGGACCCTCTGGCAGTACCAATCCGTTTAAAGCCTCGTAGGGTACCTTTTGCAATCCACCCCACATTAGACATGGAGCTGGACAAATTAATTAAACAGGGTGTATTAGAGCCTGTGGACTTTGCAAAAAGGGAAACCCCAATAGTGATACCCCTGAAGAAAGATGGTAGCTTAAGAATCTGTGTGGAGTACAAGACAACATTGAATAAATATTTGCAAATCAGCGCTTATCCAGTCCCTGTTATCCAGCACCTACTACATTCTTTTGAGCCAGGAACCATTTTCACGACAGTTCCCTGTTGATGACACAGCCGCTGAACTACAAACTATTGTAACGCACAGGGGCGCTTTTAAATGTAGGCGCCTCCAATTTGGCGTAAGTGTGGCCCCAGGAATTTTCCAATCTTTAATGGAAAGACTTCTTCAAGGATTACTGGGTGTAATTCCGTATTTTGACGACATCTTAATATCTGCCCCGACAAGCCTCAGTTACTGCAAAGAGTCAGAGGAGTCCTCGATCGTTTCAGAAAGCATGGTCTTAAGTTAAAGAAAGAGAAATGCACTATTGCCACCCCACAGGTAGAATTTTTGGGTTACAGGATTGACGCCTCTGATATTTACCCAATTGAATCCAAAGTAAGGGCTATTCAGGAGGCACCCACGCCAACTAACAAAACTGAGCTCCAGGCCTTTTTAGGACTTCTTAACTTTTACGCTTCATTTTTGCCACATAAAGCTTCCATTGCAGAGCCTCTGCACAGACTCTTGGATAAGCAATACCCCTGGCGCTGGGGACATAAGGAAGCCCAAGCCTTCCATGCTGTCAAATCATTACTTACATCCGATGCTGTTCTGATCCAATTTAATGAGCATTTACCTTTAGTTTTAGCGGCAGATGCTTCTCCTTTTGGCATAGGTGCTGTTTTAAGTCATAGACTGCCTAATGGTTCTGAGGCACCCATTGCCTTTTTCTCCAGAACTTTTTCCCCAGCTGAGCGCAACTACAGCCAAATTAACAAGGAGGCTTTGGCTGCAGTTGCTTCTGTCAAAAAATTCCATGAGTTTCTATATGGACACGAGTTGATTACGGATCACAAGCCTCTGTTAGGCCTTCTGTCAGGTGATAAACAGACTCCTAAGATTTTGTCTCCAAGGATGACCAGGTGGACTTTATTTCTGGCTGCCTATTCCTATACACTGGTTCATCGAGCTGGCAAGAGTCTATGCCACACTGATGCTCTTAGTAGCTGCCCCCTGCCTGTTCCTGTGGAGGATCCTGCACCAACTACTTCTGTTTTCCAGATCAACAATCTCAAGCTTCCCATCACTGCCCTTGATATTGGTGCCCATTCTGCCAGGGACAAGGTAATCACCTAAGTTCTTGACTGGGTGGGAAGTGGGTGGCTGGCAATTCCTTATGTCCCCAAATTCGTGCCTTTCAAAACTCACCAGCAAGAACTATCTTCTTTACAAGGCTGTTTACTTTGGGGAACTAGGGTAGTTCTCCCTTCCAAGTTGCAAGACTCAGTTTTAAAGATCCTGCATGAGGGGCACCCTGGCATTGTCAGGATGAAGGCCCTAGCTCGCAGTTATGTATGGTGGCCAGGCATGGATGCTCAGATTACAAGTTGGGTGAATGCTTGTCAGCCATGCCAAGTTACCAGACCTGCTCCACCCACATCCACTCCAGGCAGATGGGAAGATTCCGGGACCCCTTGGTCCCTGGTGCATATTGATCTGCATATTCATGGGCATACATTCCTGGTGATGGTTGATTCTTTTTCTAAATGACCTTGATGACCACCACAACTTCAGAAGTTGTCACTAAGGCTTTATCAAGGATATTCGCTACCCATGGCCTCCCTGACACCATCGTGTCTGATAACGGCCCCCAGTTTACTTCCTGTGAGTTTGAGGTCTTCCTAGCTAACCTGGGAATCAGGCACGCACTTACAGCTCCTTTCCATCCTGCCAGTAATGGCCTGGCTGAAAGGGCAGTCAGATTGGTTAAGGAGGCCCTGGCAAGGTTTGGGCCCATAGATTGGCACTCTAGTCTCGCTAAGTATCTCCTGACCCAGCACACAACTCCCTGTGCCACCACTAATAGGTCTCCGGCTGAACTTCTCATGGGTAGACGTCTGAGGACCACCCTTGACAGACTCCATCCACATTACACCCCAGTCATGTCCCTAGGGTCAAATAGCCAGGCAAGGGAGTTCGCTGAGAATGACCAGGTCTATGCCCGGAACTATGTGGGACACCCTTTGTGGATGCAAGGGCAGATTGTTGCAGTAACCGCTCCTAAGTCTTACAGGGTCCAACTGCAAGACGGGCGCATTTGGCGCCGCCATATCGATCAACTTAGAAGGCATTGGAGATTGTCTGCAGATGGCCCTCATGACGATCCTGTGACAGAGAAACCGCCGGTGCCTGAGGAAACTTCGCACGAACCTGACAGGAATGCAAGCCTACCTGAGCAGTCATCGGTCCCTCACCCAGAGCCGCCTGAAGCCAAGACACCAGTTTCGTAGGCACCAGGAGGTGCCCAACCAGCAGAGAAATTCCTTCTAGCAGCAGCTCCATCAGAGCCTAGAAGATCTGGCCGCCTGCAAAAGCGCCCGAGTTATCTAAAACGCATGCTCTGTTCTGGGGGAATGGAGTGTGGCGTTCGGAATAGACTGAGCTGCAGTCTTCACTCTGGTCTGTGTTTCCAGTGGGAACACGGACTGTTCCTATTGGCTGATGCCATTTGACAGCCGTCTATAAAAGGGAGCTGTCAAATGGCATCAGCTGTTGTCCGCAGCTGGCTGCCTTGTTAGCATGGCAGCAGCAGCAACCCTTTATTGTTACAATAAAGTAAAATCTGAAGTTCACTCCGTGTTTGCCTCAGGTTATTCCGCCGCTCTACAACACTGTCCATCCATGAAGGTCCTGCAGTGAATATGGGAGACAACCTTCCTTCCTCCTGAACCTTCCCCTCATCCATCCAGGGTCCCCACCCAAATCACCCCGGATAAAAAGACCCTGGTTGCAACTGGAGCCGTGTGGGATCTCCTGCTTGGCCAGGACACGGAGGGTGCAATGGCTCAATGGGTGGCCTTTCTTTTTGCCCATCTTCCAGGAGGTTAATACCTCCAACCCTGCACATGTGTGAGGCTGGGGCGGTCTCCTCTCCTCCTCACCCCACCCCATTCCCTGCTCTCCTGGCTGGGGGCTGGAAGGTCCCCTTGCTCTGGCAAAACCTCCAGAGGCCTCAGGCAACAGAGCGAGGCTCTGCAACCCAGGAGAGTCAGCCGGTTGCCAGGATGGCAGCTGGCTTTGCCCCCTCCAATCCGATTCCTGGTAGTCCTGGGGGCCTTGGGAGGAGATCTCAGGGGTCCCTCTTGGAAGGAAGCCAGGGGAAGGGGGGAAGGGCTGGGGTGGGGCAGCCTTTCCTCCTCAGGACTGCAAGAGAGGCCGGGGGTCCTGGCAAGGCTCTCTCCCCAGAGGAGGAGGACCAAGAATGTCAGCCTTTTCTCCGTGTTTTTATGGGGGGGATGCAAGGATGAAGTCGAGGCCTCTCCTGTCCCTCCAGCTGCCCCCTGAGGAGCAGGCCAGAAGCCCTCCATCCCCCATGGACCAGGGGAAGAGGCTGCCTTCAGAAGTGGGGGGGCTCTGTCCCTGGAGGTCTTTTCCACTCCTTTGCATGGAATGGTCTGGGGTCTCCTGCTTGGGCAGGGGGTTGAACTAGATGACCCCCAAGGTCCCTTCCGGCTCCATTCTGATGGGATCTTAAGGGCAGGAGCCTCTTTGTCAAAAATGGCTCTGAGGACAACATGGAGTCCTCCACTTACAAACATCTGTTTGATGACTGAAGTTACAACGGCACTCAGGAAAGTGACTTATGACCAGTCTTAAGACACTAACAACCATTCCAGCACCCCATGGTCACGTGACAAAAACTCAGGCGTGTATTTATGACACTTGCAGTACCTTGGGGTCATTGGGATTGTTAGGGATATACACCCTAGCAGAACGTGCAATGGTAGTCAGGCAGGCAGGCAGATATGTGAGATAAACGTTGTTGTAGCTTACACTCAGTCAAACAGATACACAATGCTAGTTAAATAGTTTATTCCAGTAAGATTTATAGCATAGTCAAACAGTCCATATATCATACACTTAATTCAGTCCATCCGGGGATTATTCATTAGCAAAGTCCAGTGTCGAAAAAGAGGTCAGGAAACTTACAAATAATCAGTCCAGTAATATATCTCTTTTTGCAGTAGAGATATGAAGAAAATCAAACCTCTTTTCTTCGTTCAGCAATAGCAAGGAAAACACGCAGTTATCACCATCAATCCATCATTGTCAGCAATCCAGTAAAAGCCAGCAAACAGTGAGCTCTCTTGCTCCCTCTTATGGTGATTTTACAACCGCACCCAAAATACATGTTTTACAGTTAAAGTGATACACACACTTAAACTCACTAACATAGTTTATATATATTATTTTACCCAAACTAAGTTAGGTAACCATGTTATTCCTAACATTCTCCCCTTTTGGGTAATATAATAACATATATATCTATTTACAACTTTAACCCATAGTTTTCACAACTTTCTTAGTGCTTTACTGCACCTTGGGCTTTTGTAAACTGATCAGCAAAATTTTCTTCAGTCATGCAATATTCCAGTCTTATTAAACCATTTTTTACAGATTGCCTTACATTCAAATATCTAAGATCAGTATGCTTAGATCTCGTTTTTACAGCAATATTTGTAGCTAACCATATGGCTGCTTGATTGTCCTCATACACTACAATGGCATCATTAACAGTTACTCCCATATCTAATAACAACTGTTTATACAGAATTAAATCAGTACATAACAAAGATAGACATGAAAATTCTGCTTCCATTGTGGACATACTTATGTGTTGCTGTCTAATTGACCTCCAACCAATCAGTGCTTTACCTAATAGTATAGACACACCTGAAGTTGATTTCCTAGTGTTTATGTCTGTTGCAAAACTTGCATCAGCATATGCACTTAAAATCAGATCATCTTTTGGCTCCAAATACAATGCATAGTGCATTGTCCTTTTAAGATACCTTAATATACGCTTTAGCGCTTGCCAGTGACGTTCAGTGGGTTCAGCGTAGAATCTTGCCAATTGATTAACGCCATATGCAATGTCTGGCCTTGACCAATTGCTAATATACGATAAACTTCCAATTAATGACTGATAAATAGTCTTATCGAATTTTGAACTTTGAGCATCAGTTCGGCAAAATTCCTGACTCATTGGAGTTTTTGCCGGCTTACAAAGTTCCATTTTATACATTTTTAGCAATTGGTAAATTTTATCTTCTTGAGATATCTTAAAGCCACTCTTGGTTTTGTTTATTGTCAATCCTAAATACTGTCTTGTCTCTCCTAATTGCTTTAATTTTATCCTCTTACTTAATAATGATATTATTTCAGTAGCTTCATTATTAGTCTTTGTAATTAAAGCAATGTCATCTGTAAACAACAATAATAATGACATCGTTCCATTAGTCTCTCTCTTAAATAAACATGGATCAGCTAAACCTGCTTTAAACCCTATATTGTTTAACTCTTTAACAATATATTGATTCCATTCATAACCAGATTGCTTTAATCCATAGAGACTCTTTTTAAGTTTCCAACAGTCATTATTAGTTTTATTATCCTTAATACCTACTGGTTTCCTTAAATATATAGTGTGCTGCAATGGTGCATGCAGATAGACAGTTTCTACATCTAAATGATTTATGATATAGTTTTTCTTAGCTGCCCACACTAAAGCTGCTCTCAAGGTTGTTCCCTTTAAATTCGGTGCAAATACTTCATCATAATCACATGCAGTTTGATTAAATCCTTGAGCTACCAACCTAGCCTTATGGGTAACAGGCCCATTTTTACCAGTTTTTAATTTAAATATCCATTTGCAGCCAATGGACTTTTCACCTGGAGGTAATTTGGCATTTTCATAAACTTTCATTTCCTTTAATGAATTTAGTTCCTTCTCCATTGCCTTATGCCAATTTTCCTGTTCCTTTGCAGGATACATCCTAAGTTCTTCAACAGTAGTTGGAACTTTACTAACTTGGCAAACTACACTTGCTTGGTACCTGTCTGGTGGTCTGGTTACACGTGTAGAACGTCTAGGTATTACAGGGCTTACAGGTGGATTTTCATGTACTACCTGTTCCTGGTTATCTTTTTCTTCCTCTTTAACTATTTCTTCCTGTTCTGGTCCTATATGCTCTTCCTGTACTTCCTCTTTAATTGCGCTCTTCTTATTACTGATTTGTTCTTTTGGTCTTTTGTAGGTTTCTATAATTACTTCCTTACTTGAATCTTGCTCCAGTTTTTCCCATTCTACATGTTCCAGGAATTGTGCACTAGCACTACAGTAAACTCTAGATGTACCTTTTCCCCAGAATCTGTATGATTTGTGATTAGATTCATAACCTACAAAGAATAACCTTTTAGCCCTATGCTGCCCCTTTTGTCTCAGTTGTGTAGGGATATGCACCCATGCTGGTGCTCCAAATGTATGCATGTAACTTAGGTCAGGTTTTCTGCCATGCCACCGGGTGAATGGTAATTCACCTGTTGTTGAGTTAACAACATTATTCAATATATGATTACCACACATTATTGCTTCTCCCCACAAAGTTTCAGGTAATCCCGAATCTGACAGCATAGTACGAGCCATTGCTTGTAATGTTTGGCCTCGTCTTTCTATAAAGGAATTGTGTTGTGGCCTATATGGTGCAGACTTTTTATGTTCAACACCTGCCATCTTCAGTCTATTTTGGAATTTATTGTTTAGAAATTCCGTACCATTATCAGTTATAAGAGTTATTAATTTCCTTTTAGTTTTTCTTTCTGCAAATTTAAGCCAATTAAAGAAATTTTGATATGTTTCCGATTTGTTCTTCATTAGATAACAGAAACCATATCTGGAATAATGGTCCATTATACTTAATATGTAACGAGCACCTCCCACACTTGTTTTTTTAAGGACCTATAATATCAGCAAATACGACCTCTAGAGGCTTCTTTGTCTTAAATCCATTAATTCTATTTGCTGGTATTACCTTGCTTTTTTCTTGACTACAAGTATTGCAGTGCAAATACTTACTGCAAGGCTTCAGTTTTATACCTTTAGATAGTTCTACGGTTTGTTTAAGCATTTTAAAATTTATATGCCCTAAACGTCTGTGTAACAAATGTATGCATTCATCATGAGGTTTAACATTATTATAAACTGTGTTAGCTACCTCTAATGAATTATCATTTAACACATACAATTCACCTTTTAAAGTTGCAGTCACTTTTTTACTTTCTTTTTCTATTATGCAATTTTCTCCCCTAAAGGTAATTACATAACCTAGTTTAACCAAAACTCTAACCGAAAGCAAATTAAACTTAAGTTGTGGTACATATAACATTTTTACATTTTCTTTTATGCAAGAACAATATGCTATGCCTTCACCTTTAGCTTTCAGTTTCCAGCCATTAGCTAACGATATCTGCTGTGAACTCATGGACATCTTAACAAATCTTTTCTTATCTTTCGTTATGCAGTGCGATGCTCCACTATCTACAACCCATAAATTATTATTCACAGTTTCGTTGCTATACATGGCTAACTCTATGCATTTTTTATCCTTTTGATGCCTTTTAGAATTCTGGCTGGCATTTTGGCTTTTTGCTTTCTTGCAGAATCTAGCCAAATGTCCTTTTCCTCCACAATTAAAACATTTTCTAATTGTATAGGCTGACGAAGATATTTTCTCTTCTTCACATTGTGGTTGTTCCCTTCTGAGTTGATCCCTTTCAAGCCTTCTCCTGGCTTCTTCAATTAATCTGCCAGTAATGTCGGTTAATGTAAGATTATCTTTTGGCAGAACTTCAAGTAAAGTTACATAGTCATCATACCTCTCATCTAACGAAGAAAAAATTATATAAACTTGATGTAGTTCTGTGAAGATAAGTTCTTTTTCATGCAGTTCCTGAAAAATTCTCTTCATAGTGTTTATATGATTCAGCATGTCTCCATTCTTTTGAAGATGTGTTCTGAACAGTTTCCGTGTAAGATTTATATGTGCTCCTACACTGTCTCGAACATAAATCTTCTTTAAATTCTCCCAACATTTCGCAGCTGTTTCTTCTCCACGAATATGGACAAGCTGCTGGTCAGAGAGTGTCAGTCCTATTATACAGAGAGCTTGCTCATTCTTCAGTTTATATTCTTGTATTTTCTGGGCATCATCCTCATCTTCCGGATCCCATGCATCTACTTCTGGTGGGTTTTGTATTATATTCCACAAACCTTCTCTTTGTAGAAGTAGGCTGCATTTCATAGACCATGAAACATAGTTTGTTCCATCCAGTTTGGATATTAGAGACAAACTTTGTAAATTGACTTGTGCCATCTTTTTCTGGATATTAAACTATAATTAATAAAACACAGCTGTCTGTTTACAGTATTGTGTAACTACACAAACTCTCACTTTACATAAGCCTGTTATATCCTGGTTAGTCTGACTGTGCACCTGGGCCCATAACCAGTGTTAGGGATATACACCCTAGCAAAATGTGCAACGGTAGTCAGGCAGGCAGGCAGATATGTGAGATAAACGTTGTTGTAGCTTACACTCAGTAAAACAGATACACAGTGCTAGTTAAATAGTTTATTCCAGTAAGATTTATAGCATAGTCAAACAGTCCATATATCATACACTTAGTTCAGTCCATCCGGGGATTATTCACTAGCAAAGTCCAGTGTCGACAAAGAGGTCAGGAAACTTACAAATAATCAGTCCAGTAATATATCTCTTTTTGCAGTAGAGATATGAAGAAAATCAAACCTCTTTTCTTCGTTCAGCAATAGCAGGGAAAACACGCAGTTATCACCATCAATCCATCATTGTCAGCAATCCAGTAAAAGCCAGCAAACAGTGAGCTCTCTTGCTCCCTCTTATGGTGATTTTACAACCGCACCCAAAATACATGTTTTACAGTTAAAGTGATACACACACTTAAACTCACTAACATAGTTTATATATATTATTTTACCCAAACTAAGTTAGGTAACCATGTTATTCCTAACATTCTCCCCTTTTGGGTAATATAATAACATATATATCTATTTACAACTTTAACCCATAGTTTTCACAACTTTCTTAGTGCTTTACTGCACCTTGGGCTTTTGTAAACTGATCAGCAAAATTTTCTTCAGTCATGCAATATTCCAGTCTTATTAAACCATTTTTTACAGATTGCCTTACATTCAAATATCTAAGATCAGTATGCTTAGATCTCGTTTTTACAGCAATATTTGTAGCCAACCATATGGCTGCTTGATTGTCCTCATACACTACAATGGCATCATTAACAGTTACTCCCATATCTAATAACAACTGTTTATACAGAATTAAATCAGTACATAACAAAGATAGACATGAAAATTCTGCTTCCATTGTGGACATACTTATGTGTTGCTGTCTAATTGACCTCCAACCAATCAGTGCTTTACCTAATAGTATAGACACACCTGAAGTTGATTTCCCAGTGTTTATGTCTGTTGCAAAACTTGCATCAGCATATGCACTTAAAATCAGATCATCTTTTGGCTCCAAATACAATGCATAGTGCATTGTCCTTTTAAGATACCTTAATATACGCTTTAGCACTTGCCAGTGACGTTCAGTGGGTTCAGCGTGGAATCTTGCCAATTGATTAACGCCATATGCAATGTCTGGCCTTGACCAATTGCTAATATACGATAAACTTCCAATTAATGACTGATAAATAGTCTTATCAAATTTTGAACTTTGAGCATCAGTTCGGCAAAATTCCTGACTCATTGGAGTTTTTGCCGGCTTACAAAGTTCCATTTTATACGTTTTTAGCAATTGGTAAATTTTATCTTCTTGAGATATCTTAAAGCCACTCTTGGTTTTGTTTATTGTCAATCCTAAATACTGTCTTATCTCTCCTAATTGCTTTACTTTTATCCTCTTACTTAATAATGATATTATTTCAGTAGCTTCATTATTAGTCTTTGTAATTAAAGCAATGTCATCTGTAAACAACAATAATAATGACATCGTTCCATTAGTCTCTCTCTTAAATAAACATGGATCAGCTAAACCTGCTTTAAACCCTATATTGTTTAACTCTTTAACAATATATTGGTTCCATTCATAACCAGATTGCTTTAATCCATAGAGACTCTTTTTAAGTTTCCAACAGTCATTATTAGTTTTATTATCCTTAATACCTACTGGTTTCCTTAAAATCTCTCCCCGACTCCATTACCACAGTAAGAGACTATCATGTTTACCGATCAGATCGTGAAAATCGACGAGGAGGTGGTGTTGCTATATTCTATAAAAAATCCTTACATCTAAAAAATATCCAAGTTACCCAGGAGCTTGCCCTTCCTGAAACCATCATCTGTGAAATATCCTTAAATATCACAATTCGATTCTTACTATGTTACAGAGCACCTGATTATGACATCGAACATGTAAACAAGCTAAATACATTACTAACATGGACTGCATCCTGCCCATACCCTTTTATCCTTCTTGGTGATTTTAATCTACCTCATATTGACTGGACCCTAAATGATTGTACAACTGAAATCATACACACAACCTTCTACAATGCTATTACAAATCTGGGACTGGAACAACTAGTAACCAACAACACTAGAAAAAACAACTGCCTCGATCTCATCTTCTGCAACAGTTTGAATTTAATTTACGGAATACAAACTAAAGAACCCTTTTCCAGTAGTGACCACAATATGATTGACTTTTGTCTCAACATACGTCCACACAAAAATCACCACAATGATGTAATCCCCAATTGTAACTTCAAAAAAGGCAACTATGATCTTATAGACAACGATCTGTCATCCCTTGATTGGCAATCTCTATTCACTGGATGCAATACAGTTGAAGACCATTACAACATATTTTTACTTGAAGTCAAAAGAGTCATCAAACTATATGTTCCAACAACAACTCCCAAAACAAAACAAAAAAGCAGATTACCCATATCAATAAGGAAACTTCAATCCAAAAAGAGATCACTCTGGCGGAAAAACAAATCTGGTCACGTTGCCAATTTCAAAAACTGATACAAAAATTTATGCCACCAGATAAAGACCGAATGCACCAATTACCACATTAAACAAGAGGAAAACCTTCTAAGCACCAATTCCACCCGTGCTTTTTACAATTTTGTAAACAACAAACTAAAAGACTCAAGGTCCATCCCTCCCTTGATAGGACCTGATGGTAAAGACTGCAACGACGACACCATTAAAGCCAACATCTTTAACACATTCTTCGGCTCAGTATTTGTAAACAGCAATGGATCATGCCCAGTATTTCCTAGCCGTACCACAGATAACAACAATGATCTAATACATATCGATTTCACAGAAGACAATGTTGAAAAATCACTACGCAATCTAAAACCATCTCTATCTATTGGACCGGATGGAATATGTGCCTACTTCTTAAGAAAGCTATCCACTGCCATAGCCAAACCTCTAAGCATAATCTTTGAAAAATCTTTCAGGACCAGCTCCTTGCCTAACCTATGGTCACAAGCCACAGTCATCCCCATCTTCAAAAAGGGAGACCCAAGCCTAGTTGAAAATTACAGGCCAATCTCCTTATGCTGCGTCACCTGTAAAGTCATGGAATCAATTATTAACCAATCCATTATCCTCCACTTAGAGACAAACAACCTACTCTCCAATAAACAATTTGGTTTCAGAAAAAACTATCCTGTAATCTGCAACTCTTACACTGCAAAAACATATGGACGACACAACTCAACCAGGGCAAAGCAATAGACGCAATCTACATAGACTTCTGTAAAGCCTTTGATTCAGTGGTACACGACAAACTACTCCTAAAAATAAAATCCTATGGTATCTCTGGACAACTGAATAACTGGATAGAAGCATTCCTGTCAAACAGACAACAAATGGTCAAAATCGGGAGCGTCCTATCAAATCCAGTACCTGTCAATAGTGGTGTCCCCCAGGGCAGTGTTCTAGGACCAACTCTCTTCATACTCTACATAAACGACCTCTGTGATCATATTAAGAGCAATTGCGTTCTCTTCGCTGATGATGTAAAGCTGTTCAATACCACAGACAATACTGCTACCCTACAAAAAGATCTTGACTATGTATCTGAATGGTCAAACAAATGGCAACTTCAAATCTCAACAAATAAATGCTCTGTCTTACATATTGGCAAAAAAAATCAGAAAATAAAATACAAGCTGAATAGTCAAGATCTTGTTGATGACCCAAGCTCTGTAAAGGACCTTGGAATACTCACCTCTAATGATCTAAGTGCTAGAGCCCACTGCAACTACATAGCCAAAAAGGCATTAAGAGTTGTCAACCTAATCCTAAGTAGCTTTTTCTCTGGTAATATCACACTACTAACCAGAGCATACAAAACATTTTCTAGACCAATACTCGAATACAGTTCATCAGTCTGGAACCCTCATTACGTATCTGATATTAGCACAATTGAGAAAGTCCAGAAATATTTCACAAGAAGAGTTCTCCACTCCTCTACTCGTTGTAGAATACCTTATGCCACCAGACTTGAAATTCTAGAACTAGAAAACCTTGAATTACGCCGTCTTCGGTCTGACTTAAGCATGGTATATAAAATCATACATTGTAATGTCCTACCTGTCAATGAATACTTCAGCTTCAACCATAACAACACAAGAGCACACAATAGATACAAACTCAAAGTAAACCGCACCAAACTTGATTGCAGGAAATACGACTTCAGCAATAGAGTGGTCAATGTCTGGAATACTCTACCCGACTCTGTAGTCTCTTCCCCAAACCCCAAAAACTTTAACCTTAGACTGTCTACTATTGACCTCACCCCTTTCCTAAGAGGTCTGTAGGGGGCGTGCATAAGCGCACCAATGTGCCTACCGTCCCTGTCCTATTGTTTCTCTTATTCTTTTATTTTTCTTATATGTACCCATTTCATGTATTCACAACTATGTATACACTTATACTTATTATCTTGTAAACAATTGGCAAATCAAATAAATAAATAAATAAAATAAATATATAGTGTGCTGCAATGGTGCATGCAGATAGACAGTTTCTACATCTAAATGATTTATGATATAGTTTTTCTTAGCTGCCCACACTAAAGCTGCTCTCAAGGTTGTTCCCTTTAAATTCGGTGCAAATACTTCATCATAATCACATGCAGTTTGATTAAATCCTTGAGCTACCAACCTAGCCTTATGGGTAACAGGCCCATTTTTACCAGTTTTTAATTTAAATATCCATTTGCAGCCAATGGACTTTTCACCTGGAGGTAATTTGGCATTTTCATAAACTTTCATTTCCTTTAATGAATTTAGTTCCTTCTCCATTGCCTTATGCCAATTTTCCTGTTCCTTTGCAGGATACATCCTAAGTTCTTCAGCAGTAGTTGGAACTTTACTAACTTGGCAAACTACACTTGCTTGGTACCTGTCTGGTGGTCTGGTTACACGTATAGAACGTCTAGGTATTACAGGGCTTACAGGTGGACTTTCATGTACTACCTGTTCCTGGTTATCTTTTTCTTCCTCTTTAACTATTTCTTCCTGTTCTGGTCCTATATGCTCTTCCTGTACTTCCTCTTTAATTGCGCTCTTCTTATTACTGATTTGTTCTTTTGGTCTTTTGTAGGTTTCTATAATTACTTCCTTACTTGAATCTTGCTCCAGTTTTTCCCATCCTACATGTTCCAGGAATTGTGCACTAGCACTACAGTAAACTCTAGATGTACCTTTTTCCCAGAATCTGTATGATTTGTAATTAGATTCATAACCTACAAAGAATAACCTTTTAGCCCTATGCTGCCCCTTTTGTCTCAGTTGTGTAGGGATATGCACCCATGCTGGTGCTCCAAATGTATGCATGTAACTTAGGTCAGGTTTTCTGCCATGCCACCATGTGAATGGTAATTCACCTGTTGTTGAGTTAACAA
Organism: Notechis scutatus; assembly: GCF_049901735.1. Classification (NCBI taxonomy): domain Eukaryota; kingdom Metazoa; phylum Chordata; class Lepidosauria; order Squamata; family Elapidae; genus Notechis; species Notechis scutatus. The sequence goes on from NW_028263167.1 coordinate 23,364, forward strand.
CAATATTCAATATATGATTACCACACATTATTGCTTCTCCCCACAAAGTTTCAGGTAATCCCGAATCTGACAGCATAGTACGAGCCATTGCTTGTAATGTTTGGCCTCGTCTTTCTATAAAGGAATTATGTTGTGGCCTATATGGTGCAGACTTTTTATGTTCAACACCTGCCATCTTCAGTCTGTTTTGGAATTTATTGTTTATAAATTCCGTACCATTATCAGTTATAAGAGTTACTAATTTCCTTTTAGTTTTTCTTTCTGCAAATTTAAGCCAATTAAAGAAATTTTGATGTTTCCATTTTGTTCTTCATTAGATAACAGAAACCATATCTGGAATAATGGTCCATTATACTTAATATGTAACGAGCACCTCCCACACTTTTAGGACCTATGATATCAGCAAATACGACCTCTAGAGGCTTCTTTGTCTTAAATCCATTAATTCTATTTGCTGGTATTACCTTGCTTTTTTCTTGACTACAAGTATTGCAGTGCAAATACTTACTGCAAGGCTTCAGTTTTATACCTTTAGATAGTTCTACAGTTTGTTTAAGCATTTTAAAATTTATATGCCCTAAACGTCTGTGTAACAAATGTATGCACTCATCATGAGGTTTAACATTATTATAAACTGTGTTAGCTACCTCTAATGAATTATCATTTAACACATACAATTCACCTTTTAAAGTTGCAGTCACTTTTTTACCTTCTTTTTCTATTATGCAATTTTCTCCCTTAAAGGTAATTACATAACCTAGTTTAACAAAACTCTAACCGAAAGCAAATTAAACTTAAGTTGTGGTACATATAACATTTTTACATTTTCTTTTATGCAAGAACAATATGCTATGCCTTCACCTTTAGCTTTCAGTTTCCAGCCATTAGCTAACGATATCTGCTGTGAACTCGTGGACATCTTAACAAATCTTTTCTTATCTTTCGTTATGCAGTGCGATGCTCCACTATCTACAACCCATAAATTATTATTCACAGTTTCGTTGCTATACATGGCTAACTCTATGCATTTTTTATCCTTTTGATGCCTTTTAGAATTCTGGCTGGCATTTTGGCTTTTTGCTTTCTTGCAGAATCTAGCCAAATGTCCTTTTCCTCCACAATTAAAACATTTTCTAATTGTATAGGCTGACGAAGATATTTTCTCTTCTTCACATTGTGGTTGTTCCCTTCTGAGTTGATCCCTTTCAAGCCTTCTCCTGGCTTCTTCAATTAATCTGCCAGTAATGTCGGTTAATGTAAGATTATCTTTTGGCAGTACTTCAAGTGAAGTTACATAGTCATCATACCTCTCATCTAATGAAGACAAAATTATATAAACTTGATGTAGTTCTGTCAAATTAAGTTCTTTTTCATGCAGTTCCTGAGAAATTCTCTTCATAGTGTTTATATGATTCAGCATGTCTCCATTCTTTTCAAGATGTGTTCTGAACAGTTTCCGTGTAAGATTTATATGTGCTCCTACACTGTCTCGAACATAAATCTTCTTTAAATTCTCCCAACATTTCGCAGCTGTTTCTTCTCCACGAATATGGACAAGCTGCTAGTCAGAGAGTGTCAGTCCTATTATACAGAGAGCTTGCTCATTCTTCAGTTTATATTCTTGTATTTTCTGGGCATCATCCTCATCTTCCGGATCCCATGCATCTACTTCTGGTGGGTTTTGTATTATATTCCACAAACCTTCTCTTTGTAGAAGTAGGCTGCATTTCATAGACCATGAAACATAGTTTGTTCCATCCAGTTTGGATATTAGAGACAAACTTTGTAAATTGACTTGTGCCATCTTTTTCTGGATATTAAACTATAATTAATAAAACACAGCTGTCTGTTTATAGTATTGTGTAACTACACAAACTCTCACTTTATATAAGCCTGTTATATCCTGGTTAGTCTGACTGTGCACCTGGGCCCATAACCAGTGTTAGGGATATACACCCTAGCAAAATGTGCAACGGTAGTCAGGCAGGCAGGCAGATATGTGAGATAAACGTTGTTGTAGCTTACACTCAGTAAAACAGATACACAGTGCTAGTTAAATAGTTTATTCCAGTAAGATTTATAGCATAGTCAAACAGTCCATATATCATACACTTAGTTCAGTCCATCCGGGGATTATTCATTAGCAAAATCCAGTGTCGAAAAAGAGGTCAGGAAACTTACAAATAATCAGTCCAGTAATATATCTCTTTTTGCAGTAGAGATATGAAGAAAATCAAACCTCTTTTCTTCGTTCAGCAATAGCAGGGAAAACAAGCAGTTATCACCATCGATCCATCATTGTCTACTGATCTGATAACTGCAGTTGCACGTAAAAGAGTTCCGCATTTCCGGATATTTTATTAGGAGAGGTGTCACAAAGTGAATCCCTGGGTCCTGATAGGAGATGCCGCATAGCAGGCTGTGAACTCACTGGTGGGATTCAAATTTTTTTACTACTGGTTCTGTGGGCATGGCTTGAATTTGTGGGCGTGGCTTGGTGGTCACGTGACCAGATGGGCATGGCTTTGCGGCCATGTGACTGAGTGGGCTTGGCCAGGGGACCATGTGACTGGCAAACCAAATACAATTGGTCCTCGCTTAATGGCCAGTTGCTTAGCAAGTGTTCTAATTTATGACTGATCTCCCCAGAGCTAGTTGATCTGTTTTTGGAGTTTTGACAACCATAAACACAAACACACAAACACACACTCACACACAGAGATACACAGAGAGAGCTTTCTAACCCTGCTATTCTTTGATTCTGTAAAGATCTCCTGCTGGAGCAGGGGGTTGGACTAGATGACCTCTGAGATCCCTTGCAGGCCAGCCCTAGATTGCTTTGCTGCTTCAAAGAATCTTCTGAAGCCAGGGTTTGTGTCCTTCCTTCCGCTCCTTTTTTCTCTCTCCCTCCTTCCATGTATTTATCTATCCATCCATATATCTCATTCACTTTCTCCATTCTCCCACTCTTTCTCTCTCTCTTTCTTTCTTCTCTTGCCCCCCCACTCTCTCTCTCTCTCTCTCTTTCTCTCTGTCTCTCTCTCTCACACACACACAGACACAGAGAGTAGGGAAGAGAGAGGGGAAGATAGGGACCCAGCCTCTTCACTATCTCCCACCGTCCCCCTTACCTTCTCAGGCCAGGTGAGGGAGGGGAGGGTGAGGGGCAGGGCCAGCTGCTTCAGGCAAGGAGAAGAGGCGTCGAACAAGCACGGGAGTGTAGAAGCCTGGGAATGGCGGCTCCCGGCTCAGCTGGCCTGAGGGGCTCCTGCAGGCATATCGCGACAAGGGGGGCGACAAGACCCAGGACATCCGCCACCCGCCTGCTGGCTGGCCGGGCCGCCTGGACTGGAAGAGGCACATACACCGGGAGAAGGAAGAAAACGTGATCCGGGAGGTAGGCAGGCAGGCAGATGTCCCAGGGCTGCTGCACATTTGCACTGCGTTAGTAGCACACGCACTGCTGCACACACACTGTGCATGTGCAACAGCCCTGGGACATCTGCCCGATCTGCACCACAGCCACCACGTGGTAGGGAAAGCTAGGAGAGCGACTGGGACAAGCGGGTGACCCGGTTCGGGGGTGTGGCCAACCAGGGATGACCACCCGTTCGTCCACCTCTGTGTGAGCTGCAGTTCGAGTGGCCCCTTGTCCACAGGGGCCCAGTCTCAGCTCAGGCGCTCTTTCTTTGTATCGGCCCCCTGAAATGGCTCTGGGAACTCCGTTGAAGCTCTCGGAGGTTAATTCCCTTTGGACTCTTGGCAGGGTTATTCAATATAAATATCTCGTTGCTCTAAAGGCTGCTCAAATAAACATTCTTGGGAAGAGCAGCCCCATCTTGTTGGATTTCCAGATCTTTGAGACCCTGTTTGAGTTCACTAAGTGCACTAACTCATCCCCCATCCTTAAAAGCCCTTCCCTGCAGAAGCCACAGGGGCTGAGTACCCATGAGTAGTTGTGTGTTCATTTTCCCCACAACAACAACCCTGTGAGTTGAGTTGGGCTGAGAGACTGGCCCCAAATCCCCCAGCCTGCTTCATGACCAAGGCGGGACTTGAACTCACATCCTCTTGCTTTCTACTTCGGGGGCTTAACCAGTAGACCAAACTGGGTCCCTTACATACTTATCAAGCTTGGCACAATCCTTCATCCAGTGCATCATTAATGTTCTTGTATGAGATACTATAATTTATCAAATCCTAAAACCCGGATAGTTTTCTACTGCTTTTTAGTCATACAGTTGTTTCTAGGAGGAAATCATAAATATTTTTCTGGAAAGTTGGTAATGTTTAAATAACATAAAAGTATATTTGCCTGAGAATTGTTATAAATCTTGTATAATAGCTATTTATCAACCCTATTATATTAATGACAACATAGAAAAATTGATGACTTAACGACAAAATGTTCTATCTTCCCACTTTCATGACAAAGCTTAAAAAAAGTAAAGATTATTTGAGTACCATTTTTAAATCAGTTTTTATCCACTTAATTATCATACCATCCACCCCTCACTTAACTGGGTTTCTGATCACATCACAAAATTGTTTATTACTCTTTCCTGAGATCGAGTTATATCAGCAGTATTTCCATAATGTCTTTAGGAAATGAAATAATATGTGAAGATGACTTGCATAGAGCACATAAATTATATCCCCCCTTTCCCACAACCCATTTAGAAAGGGCAGTGATAGGAGGGAATGACTTTTGGGGGGTGGAGGAGAGATTCTGCCTGGGGAAGAAGCAGATAAGAGGAGGACACCTACAGCTGCATAGAAAAAGGGTCGGTGGGAGATTTTTACTTTCTGACTCCCCAAATCCTGTCAGTGCAGCATTACAGCGAAGTGGGCCTAGCTCAGGTTTCCTGTCTGGGCCTCCTGGGAGAGGATCACCCTGACAATTTTCTTCTTGACAAATCCGTGTTTCTGATAACCAACCTGTTGCTTTCAGGGAGTTCATAAATCTCCTTTTTTCTGTTGTTCAACTATATTTTGTCAAAATCTATATTGTCAAAATATGATCGACAAATTTTTGTGAACTTTTTCCCTTCACTTGTAAGATAGTGGTAACACCCATTTTCCTAATGAAGCATGTGTGTATATTAGACAACTACAGAAGAAAGATTCAAATGTGAAAAATCGTCTGGGATAAGAAACAAAGTTTTCTTCTTTTAAAATTGGTGCACGTTCCCATTCTAGTTCCATCCTTTCCTGGAGAAGAATGAGTTTGTCAATATTTCAGACCTTAAACTCTACATAGACCCAAATGGAGAGGTAGCAGCAGATCTGGGCATTTGGGGCTTCTTCGTTCTTCCCAGGGATGATCCCAGGGAAGAGACTGTGGCGTATTTTAAAAGACAGAGACTTTCTATCAGCCAAGATGTTCTTTCACAGCTAAAGGTGCTCAACAAGGTAGGAGAAAGTTTTGAATCCTTCCTCTGTTTTCCAAAGCCTGAGGTCCCATTTCAAGAGGGCTAATGCTATTCCCCAAAGGTGGTTGACCTTCACCGAGAATTGAATCTGGGCAGGAGAAACCGGATTTTTTTCCTTAGGCTGCTTGGGAGGCTTCCATATTGTTCCATTTTGTGGACCACGTACAATTAAGTGTCTCCATCAAACGGGTGAGAATCCCACAAGGGCTGGGGAATGTGTCCCTAGTAGCTTCTGGTTGTTTGCTCCTTGTGCCCAGAAGAGCAACGAAGGCGGCAATTCTGCTGACCGGGGCCTGAATCCAGGCTTGGACCATATCAGATGGGATTGAATCGTGAATGGACAGAGGTCCTTTTGGCCCCATTGGGGGAATGAAGCTTCTTCTCGTGCTGCTTGGGGAAAAGTGTCCCCTGAAGGGGCAGGTCCATAATCTGGGAGGCTCTTAAGGAGGCCAGACCTGGCCAGAGCTCTCCATGCCTCCCTTTCACCCTCCCTGGGATGGAGCAATGGGCCTTCTGCTCCTAGGAAGCAGCTCCAAGGCTTTCAGTTCACCTGAAATTATCAAGATTGTTCTGATATCACACCTTAAAATTAAGGGTGTGAGAAGAGGGGAGAAATGTATGTTAATGGGGTCATGAGAAGGAACTGGCTGGTTATCACTTAATGCTGAAATATTTTCTCAGTTCCATCCAGGGGTGGGATTCAAATTTTGTAACAACCGGTTCTTTGGGCGTCGCTTAATTTGTGGGTGTGGCTTGATGGTCACGTGACCAGATGGGCATGGCCAGGGGGCCATGTGACTGGCAAACCAAATACAAGTGGTCCTCGCTTAATGGCCAGTTGCTTAGCAAGTGTTCTAATTTATGACTGATCTCCCCAGAGCTCCTTGACCTGGTTTTGGAGTTTTGACAACCATAAACACAAACACACAAACACACACACACGCACACAGCCTTCTGACCCTGCTATTCTTTGATTCTGTAAGGATCTCCTGTTGGAGCAGTGGGTTGGACTAGATGACCTCCGAGATCGCTTGCAGCCCAGCTCTAGATTGCTGTGCTGCTTCAAAGAGTCTTCTGAAGCCAGGGTTTGTGTCCTTCCTTCCTCTCCTTTTCTTTCTCTCTCTCTCCCTCCCTTCTTCCATGTATTTATCTATCCATCCATATATCTCATTCACTTTCTCCTCCCTCCATCTCTTTCTTTCTTTTTCTTTCTTTGTCCCATCCTTCCATCTCTCCCTTTCTTTGTCTATCCATTTTCCTCCTTTCGCTTCCTTTCTCTCTTTTATTTCTTTCTCTTTCGTTTCTTGTCTCTCTCTTCCTCTTCTCTCATTCCCTCTATTTCACTCTTTCCCTCTCTTTTTCTCTCTTTCACCCTCTCTGTATCTCTCTGTATCTCTCTCTCATTCTGCCTCTTTCCCTGTCTTCCCCTCCTCCCCCCCTTTGTGTGTGTGTGTGTGTGTGTGTGTAAAAGAGAGGCATGGATAAGTCTGACCAGATCGGGTCTCTTTAAGAACCTCCCCAACTATGAACCGGCCCTTTCAGGGGACACTTTTCCCCAAGCAGGGCGAAGCTTCTCTCCCAATGAGACCAAAAGGACCTCCACCCAATCATGATTCAAATTCCTCTAAATTCAAGGCCCTGGTCAACAGAATTCCCTTTTTTCTTTGCTAGTTTGGGCACAAGGAGCAAACAAACCTGAAGCTCTTAGTGACACATTCCCCAGCCCTTGTGGGATTCTCACCAGTTTGAAGGAGATACTAAACCATAGGTGGTTCACAAAATGGAGCAGTGTGAGAAGGTAAGGGTGACGGTGGGGGATAGCGAAGTGGCCGGGTCCCTATCTTCCCCTCTCTCTCTCTCTCTGTGTATCTGTGAATGTGTGTGTGTCTCCCTCAAGCCAGCAAGCTCTCCTTGGTGCTCTTCGCTACTTCTTTCATTTCTTCTTTTTCAAATCCAGACTGGCTGAACAACGATTACCAGACCGCGATGGAAGCGTCCATTCGGGCGACCCTCCTCCTCCTCCTCCTCTTCCTCCTCCTCTTGCACCTGGCAGCTATGGATGGATCAGGAGGGTGCAGTTGTGTGGGGAGACGCTTGCTCCTCAAGCGAACAGCCACCTGCCCCATACCAGGTTTTGCTGTGCTTTGGCATTTGCTTGAGGAGCATCTCCCCGTGCGCATGCACCCTCCCGGCTCCGCCACAATGGCCGGTTATGAGAGGAGGAGGAGGAGGAGGAGGAGGAGGAGGAGGAGGAGGAGGAGGAGGAGGAGGAGGAGGAGGAGGGGGGAGGAGGAGGAGGAGGAGGAGGAGGAGGAGGAGGAGAAGGGTCACCCGAAGGGATGCTTCCACCGCGGTCTGGTAATCGTTGTTCAGCCAGTCTGGATTTGAAAAAGAAGAAATGAAAGAAGTAGCGAAGAGCGCCAAGGAGAGCTTGCTGGCTTGGCCATGCCACGGCTTTCAGGGAGACACACACATACAGAGTGGGAGAGAGAATCAGGAAGTTAGGGACCAGGCCGCTTCACTATCCCCGCCAGTCACCCTCACCTTCGTAGGCCAGGCGAGGGAGGGGCAGGGCCAGCCGCTTCAGCAAGTTGAAGAGGAGGCGACCAAGCACACGCGAGTAGAAACCTGGGAACGGTGGCTCCTAAAGGGCTTTGAGTTTGGATGACCTGGAGCGGCCGAGATCTGAGTGAGCATTGTACCACAGGTTCACCTGATCGCCCACTTCTTTGGTGTTGGCTTTACGGAGCCGCAGGGTGAGGTCTTGGCTGACATGTGACAGCAGTGCCTTGTAAGTGTCCAAATAATCTGGTGAAGATGGCGGAGGAGTCACTCAGGTAGACCTCCCCCATCCGCAGTCCTCCTCCTGCACAAAAGGCCATTCCCTGAGCTAAGAAGGCAAGGAGCTGTGGCTCAACTCACCCAATCCCTAGGACTACCCCTAGGACTACCCCAAATGGTCCCAATTTGGTGCAGAGAGGGCAGCTCCACCTGGCAGTTCCCCTTTCCCTCACTGCTCTGACTTCCTGTGGCTCCCCTCCAGCCTCAACACCAGGTTGGGCCACCAGAAGGCCACTTCCCTGCTTCTCAACGGCGCTCCTGTGCCGGCCAATGTAGGAATCTCCATCTCTTTCCCCAAACTCGATCAATTTCGAAATCATGACATCTGTTGCTGACATGGGTACCACCGGGCTGCCGGTCACCTTTACCCCCACACCCCACTTGCCTTTTGCCACTGCTGCCTGGACCCCTAACCCCCAGCAGATAAGGTCCAGCACCTGCGGTGAATCCCAGCTAAATTACGCTGTACCGGAGGACATGTGGAGAGGCTCATGTTCTCCTGCTGCTGGGAAAGCAAGAGATTCTTTCCCGGCACAACGAAAAGTTTGCAACTTCCCCTCCAATAGGGAAATGGGTGGCTCTGGGCAGCAGAGAAGCAGCCCGCTTGAATCCAGTTTATCTCTGCCACCCGGAGCTGTGCTGGGAAAGACTCTCTTGCTCTCCCAGCAGTTGGAGAACACGAGCCTCTCCACATGTCTTCCAGTACAGCAAAATATAGCTCGGGTCCCCACCAGTCTGCATCTCGCCCCCCGCCTGGATTCACCACAGATACTGGGCCTTACCTGCTGGGGGTGAGGGCGGCGGGTGGTGGTAGCAAAAGGCAAGTGGGGTGGGGTGGGGTAAAGGTGACCGGCAGTGGCAGGTAGGTGACTGGGCCCCAGAGCTTGCAGAGCCTCCCTCACCCAGGGAGATCAGGCAGGGCCACAGCGGAAGGCATGCAGCAATGGCTGGCCTGGCGAGTGGGCAAAAGCAGGCTGCAGGCGATGCCGCGTATGCACGATAAGGACTGACTGGAAGCGGAGGGGAGGGGCGGGCAGAGAGTGGCGGGGCCAGTCAGTGGTGCAATTTGCTGGTTCTCTGAACTGTGCAGAATCCTAACAACTGGTTTGATAGAACTGGACAGAACCAGTAGAATCTGACCCCTGGTTCCATCTCTCCAGACTTTTCTATTTAATAAAGTCCCTTTTTTTTTTTTCAATGTGAGATGCCAAAAGCAAAAGAGAGGAACTAACGGAAGAATCTTCCAGAAGTTATATCTCTAACCATTTGGAAATAGTGAGAGATTTTGCTTACTTAAGTGAAGACCTGAGGCTAGTAACTTGTCTAATATCCATTTTTACCTCCATTTTCCACATATTTCCTTTAGCAATCCTACTTTTTTTCTGCTCAGTCCTTTCCTCAATCTGAATGTGTGGAAAGTTGTCATCCTGGATTTGTCAAGAGGGCTCGAGAAGGAGAGCCAGTTTGCTGTTATGACTGCGTTCCTTGTCCGGAGGGGACCTTCTCCACTCAGAAAGGTGGGTGACACCAGAGGAAAATGGGAGGCCTGATGGAACTGGATCCCTCCATAGCATTGTCATGAAAGTGTGAATTAAAACACACTTTTAAGCTTAATTGGTTTCTGGTTTATTTCCGAAATGCCTCATTTCTTATCTAAACAGAAGAGCAAAAAGACTGTGAAGGAAGGGCTGGATAGAGAGAGGTGACTGTGGCAGATTGGACAAGCTTTACTAATGCCAGAGAAAATGTTTCTTCTTTTTAGCTTGGATGTGTCCTTCCTTCCACATTTACTTCTCTAGGAACACCTGAGTTCCTTGAAACACGAGGAATTGTTTTAGGTCCACCTCCTGAAAGGAGGATTGCAATGCAGTCTACATGGGTTCCCTTTGTGGAAACAGAAAAGGTATTGCTGATGTACGAGATACACAATGTGGTGGCATGATGCCTATATGTGTCTGCATCCATATCACCACTGCTCCAATGGCCATTCCAAATTATTTGCAACAGTCACTTTATCTGCCAGCCAGCTCTGAGGCAAGTATGACAAGAATTGCCATCTTGCAGGTAAGTTTCTCTAGAAAGATTAATTGATTAATTATTTTCCTTAAGTAATGGAGGTTCCTATCAATATTCTGAACATTACAAAGGAAATCTTTCAAGCCCAAAGCTTCGCTCAATTTCACAGCCTATCAAAAATATACTGTAGCTATATATTTTTTAAAAAGTGATAAGCTTATTTTTTGTCTCTGGAGATATTAAGAAATCCATCCCAGAAAATGCTCCTGATAATCACTTGTTCCCAAAGAATGTACAATATATCTTGAAATGCAAATGACAAAGAAATATGGGGTTGGTTGTTGTTTTTCTCAGACACAGAAAAATGCACCAAATGTCCAGATGATAAATTCCCAAATAAAAAAAGAGTCCAATGTATCCCCAAAGTTATAACCTTCCTGTCTTATGAAGAACTTCTGGGCATCATCCTGGTCTCTTTTGCCCTATTCTTGTTCCTAACCACAAGCCTTGTTTTAATCGTCTTCATTAAATACCGAGAAACTCCCCTTGTCAAAGCCAACAACCGGGACCTCTCCTACATCCTCCTGGTCTCCCTCCTGCTTTGCTTCTTCTCTCCTTCTCTCTTCATTGGTCAACCAAGGAAAGCCACCTGCCTTCTCCGACAAATGGTCTTCAGCATCATCTTCTCAGTTGCCGTTTCTTCTCTCTTGGCCAAAACCTTCATGGTGGTGCTGGCTTTCCTGGCCACAAAACCAGGAAACCGAGCAAAGAAATGGTTGGGGAAGAGCTTGGCCAACTCCATCATCCTGTCTTCTTCTGGTGTCCAAGTTATCATCTGCTCCATTTGGCTGGGAGTTTCTCCCCCCTTCCCTGACTCTGACCTCCTCTCCCAGCCTGGAGAGATCATCCTGCAATGCAACCAAGGGGCCGTTGTCATGTTCTACGTCACCCTCAGCTACATGGGTTTCCTGGCTGCTGTCTGCTTCACGGTGGCTTTCCTGGCCAGGAATCTGCCTGGGGCCTTCAACGAAGCCAAGTTGATCACCTTCAGCATGCTGGTCTTCTGCAGTGTCTGGGTGACTTTTGTGCCCACCTACCTGAGCACCAAAGGGAAACACATGGTGGCTGTGCAGGTCTTCTCCATCCTGGCCTCCAGTGCTGGTCTGCTGGTCTGCATCTTCATCCCCAAGTGCTACATTATCCTTCTGAGGCCAGAGCTGAACACAAAGGAGCATCTCACAGCCAGAACAATTGTAAAAACATAAGACATAACACCATGACATTTAAAGAATTGTAAAATTTCCTTTTATCTCAAAGTAGACACTAATTATTTCAACTTAGATAATGTGCAGGAATCAAAGAAATCATGTCTACATTTTTCAATGGGAAATGTTTGAATGACTGTAATCCTTGCAACTCTCTTCATCTCAATAAATCTTGCTAAAGGGAACTCTGAAAATCATTCAGAGGAATTTGTTATTCAGCCACTGCCAATGAATTTGATACCTTATTCATACTGAGAGCAGCTAATAGTGTATCTATGAGAGAATGAATAAGAAAAGTGGTAAGATGGCTGGTGTGGGAGCCAAGCTCCAACTATGTTGTTTGACAATCTCCCTGAGAGCCATTGGCCATCCCACCAAGCCAGAGAAGGCAGAGGCTTCCAGGGCCTCTTGCTTAGATGTTCTCATCCAAGGAGACCTAGTTAGCACCCCTTTCCCATAGCTGCTTCTGCCCTGTGAAAGAAGCTTCTCCATTCTCTCCATCCCCTGATTAAAGTCGTTTTTTCCCCCCAATGCTTGAGCTAGTTGAGACCAGAGTCCAGAAGATGCAAGAGGAGAAGCCCCATGGGAGAGTCAGGCTGCATTCTAATGAAATTGGGCTCATTGTAGCTGCACCGTGTGAATAGTTGCAAGCAGGAGTTTGGGGGCGTCTCAAACTCCACCAGAGGAAAGAGGGTCTCTCTCTCTCTCTCTCTCTTTCTCTCCAAGGTGGGAAGCCCAGCAGTGCAACCCTTGAAGGTCTCACCTGGGGGTTCACCTCAGTCATCTCAGGGTGCTTCCAGCCCCGGAAGCCCCAGAAATAAGTCCTACCAAGGACTTTGCTCCAGGCTTCCTGGAAGCGAGCAGAAGTGGGGAAAAGAAAGGTGAATATTCTGACTAAGAGATCCTGAACATCTCTGGAGATAAATTTCAAGGAACTATAAGGCAATAAAGGCAATCCTCCACTTATGACCACAATTTTGTTGCTAAGTAAGTTCTGTCTCATTTTACCAACTTTTTTGCCTCGGTTGTGAAGCAAATGAATGTGGTGTTTAGTTAAATCATGTGGTCATTAAGCAAGTCTTCCAGTGACCCCTGTTAGGAATAACATGGTTACCTAACTTAGTTTGGGTAAAATAATATATATAAACTATGTTAGTGAGTTTAAGTGTGTGTATCACTTTAACTGTAAAACATGTATTTTGGGTGCGGTTGTAAAATCACCATAAGAGGGAGCAAGAGAGCTCACTGTTTGCTGGCTTTTACTGGATTGCTGACAATGATGGATTGATGGTGATAACTGCATGTTTTCCCTGCTATTGTTGAACGAAGAAAAGAGGTTTGATTTTCTTCATATCTCTACTGCAAAAAGAGATATATTACTGGACTGATTATTTGTAAGTTTCCTGACCTCTTTTTTGACACTGGACTTTGCTAATGAATAATCCCCGGATGGACTGAACTAAGTGTATGATATATGGACTGTTTGACTATGCTATAAATCTTACTGGAATAAACTATTTAACTAGCACTGTGTATCTGTTTTACTGAGTGTAAGCTACAACAACGTTTATCTCACATATCTGCCTGCATGCCTGACTACCGTTGCACATTTTGCTAGGGTGTATATCCCTAACACTGGTTATGGGCCCAGGTGCACAGTCAGACTAACCAGGATATAACACGCTTATATAAAGTGAGAGTTTGTGTAGTTACACAATACTGTAAACAGACAGCTGTGTTTTATTAATTATAGTTTAATATCCAGAAAAAGATGGCACAAGTCAATTTACAAAGTTTGTCTCTAATATCCAAACTGGATGGAACAAACTATGTTTCATGGTCTATGAAATGCAGCCTACTTCTACAAAGAGAAGGTTTGTGGAATATAATACAAAACCCACCAGAAGTAGATGCATGGGATCCAGAAGATGAGGATGATGCCCAGAAAATACAAGAATATCAACTGAAGAATGAGCAAACTGTCTGTATAATAGGACTGACACTCTCTGACCAGCAGCTTGTCCATATTCGTGGAGAAGAAACAGCTGTGAAATGTTGGGAGAATTTAAAGAAGATTTATGTTCGAGACAGTGTAGGAGCACATATAAATTTTACACAGAAGGTGTTTAGAACACATCTTCAAAAGAATGGAGACATGCTGAGTCATATAAACACTATGAAGAGAATTTTTCAGGAACTGCGTGAAAAAGAACTTATCTTCACAGAACTACATCAAGTTTATATAATTTTGTCTTCGTTAGATGAGAGCTATGATGACTATGTAACTTCACTTGAAGTTCTGCCAAAAGATTATCTTACATTAACCGACATTACTGGCAGATTAATTGAAGAAGCCAGGAGAAGGCTTGAAAGGGATCAACTCAGAAGGGAACAACCACAATGTGAAGAAGAGAAAATATCTTCGTCAGCCTATACAATTAGAAAATGTTTTAATTGTGGAGGAAAAGGACATTTGGCTAGATTCTGCAAGAAAGCAAAAAGCCAAAATGCCAGCCAGAATTCTAAAAGGCATCAAAAGGATAAAAAATGCATAGAGTTAGCCATGTATAGCAACGAAACTGTGAATAATAATTTATGGGTTGTAGATAGTGGAGCATCGCACTGCATAACGAAAGATAAGAAAAGATTTGTTAAGATGTCCACGAGTTCACAGCAGATATCGTTAGCTAATGGCTGGAAACTGAAAGCTAAAGGTGAAGGTATAGCATATTGTTCTTGCATAAAAGAAAATGTAAAAATGTTATATGTACCACAACTTAAGTTTAATTTGCTTTCGGTTAGAGTTTTGGTTAAACTAGATTATGTAATTACCTTTAGGGGAGAAAATTGCATAATAGAAAAAGAAGGTAAAAAAGTGACTGCAACTTTAAAAGGTGAATTGTATGTGTTAAATGATAATTCATTAGAGGTAGCTAACACAGTTTATAATAATGTTAAACCTCATGATGAGTGCATACATTTGTTACACAGACGTTTAGGGCATATAAATTTTAAAATGCTTAAACAAACCGTAGAACTATCTAAAGGTATAAAACTGAAGCCTTGCAGTAAGTATTTGCACTGCAATACTTGTAGTCAAGAAAAAAGCAAGGTAATACCAGCAAATAGAATTAATGGATTTAAGACAAAGAAGCCTCTAGAGGTCGTATTTGCTGATATTAAAGGTCCTAAAAAACCAAGTGTGGGAGGTGCTCGTTACATATTAAGTATAATGGATCATTATTCCAGATATGGTTTCTGTTATCTAATGAAGAACAAAACGGAAACATATCAAAATTTCTTTAATTGGCTTAAATTTGCAGAAAGAAAAACTAAAAGGAAATTAGTAACTCTTATAACTGATAATGGTACGGAATTTATAAACAATAAATTCCAAAACAGACTGAAGATGGCAGGTGTTGAACATATAAAGTCTGCACCATATAGGCCACAACACAATTCCTTTATAGAAAGACGAGGCCAAACATTACAAGCAATGGCTCGTACTATGCTGTCAGATTCAGGATTACCTGAAACTTTGTGGGTAGAAGCAATAATGTGTGGTAATCATATATTGAATAATGTTGTTAACTCAACAACAGGTGAATTACCATTCACACGGTGGTATGGCAGAAAACCTGACCTAAGTTACATGCATACATTTGGAGCACCAGCATGGGTGCATATCCCTACACAACTGAGACAAAAGGGGCAGCATAGGGCTAAACAGTTATTCTTTGTAGGTTATGAATCTAATCACAAATCATACAGAATCTGGGAAAAAGGTACATCTAGAGTTTACTGTAGTGCTAGTGCACAATTCCTGGAACATGTAGGATGGGAAAAACTGGAGCAAGATTCAAGTAAGGAAGTAATTATAGAAACCTACAAAAGACCAAAAGAACAAATCAGTAATAAGAAGAGCGCAATTAAAGAGGAAGTACAGGAAGAGCATATAGGACCAGAACAGGAAGAAATAGTTAAAGAGGAAGAAAAAGATAACCAGGAACAGGTAGTACATGAAAGTCCACCTGTAAGCCCTGTAATACCTAGACGTTCTACACGTGTAACCAGACCACCAGACAGGTACCAAGCAAGTGTAGTTTGCCAAGTTAGTAAAGTTCCAACTACTGTTGAAGAACTTATGATGTATCCTGCAAAGGAACAGGAAAATTGGCATAAGGCAATGGAGAAGGAACTAAATTCATTAAAGGAAATGAAAGTTTATGAAAATGCCAAATTACCTCCAGGTGAAAAGTCCATTGGCTGCAAATGGATATTTAAATTAAAAACTGGTAAAAATGGGACTGTTACCCATAAGGCTAGGTTGGTAGCTCAAGGATTTAATCAAACTGCATGTGATTATGATGAAGTATTTGCACCGAATTTAAAGGGAACAACCTTGAGAGCAGCTTTAGTGTGGGCAGCTAAGAAAAAATATATCATAAATCATTTAGATGTAGAAACTGCCTATCTGCATGCACCATTGCAGCACATTATATATTTAAGGAAACCAGTAGGTATTAAGGATAATAAAACTAATAATGACTGTTGGAAACTTAAAAAGAGTCTCTATTGATTAAAGCAATCTGGTTATGAATGGAACCAATATATTGTTAAAGAGTTAAACAATATAGGGTTTAAAGCAGGTTTAGCTGATCCATGTTTATTTAAGAGAGAGACTAATGGAATGGTGTCATTATTATTGTTGTTTACAGATGACATTGCTTTAATTACAAAGACTAATAATGAAGCTACTGAAATAATATCATTATTAAGTAAGAGGATAAAATTAAAGCAATTAGGAGAGATAAGACAGTATTTAGGATTGACAATAAACAAACCAAGAGTGGCTTTAAGATATCTCAAGAAGATAAAATTTACCAATTGCTAAAAACGTATAAAATGGAACTTTGTAAGCTGGCAAAAACTCCAATGAGTCAGGAATTTTGCCGAACTGATGCTCAAAGTTCAAAATTCAATAAGACTATTTATCAGTCATTAATTGGAAGTTTATCGTATATTAGCAATTGGTCAAGGCCAGACATTGCATATGGCGTTAATCAATTGGCAAGATTCCATGCTGAACCCACTGAACGTCACTGGCAAGCGCTAAAGCGTATATTAAGGTATCTTAAAAGGACAATGCACTATGCATTGTATTTGGAGCCAAAAGATGATCTGATTTTAAGTGCATATGCTGATGCAAGTTTTGCAACAGACATAAACACTAGGAAATCAACTTCAGGTGTGTCTATACTATTAGGTAAAGCACTGATTGGTTGGAGGTCAATTAGACAGCAACACATAAGTATGTCCACAATGGAAGCAGAATTTTCATGTCTATCTTTGTTATGTACTGATTTAATTCTGTATAAACAGTTGTTATTAGATATGGGAATAACTGTTAATGATGCCATTGTAGTGTATGAGGACAATCAAGCAGCCATACGGTTGGCTACAAATATTGCTGTAAAAACGAGATCTAAGCATACTGATCTTAGATATTTGAATGTAAGGCAATCTGTAAAAAAATGGTTTAATAAGACTGGAATATTGCATGACTGAAGAAAATTTTGCTGATCAGTTTACAAAAGCCCAAGGTGCAGTAAAGCACAAAGAAAGTTGTGAAAACTATGGGTTAAAGTTGTAAATAGATATATATGTTATTATATTGCCCAAAAGGGGAGAATGTTAGGAATAACATGGTTACCTAACTTAGTTTGGGTAAAATAATATATATAAACTATGTTAGTGAGTTTAAGTGTGTGTATCACTTTAACTGTAAAACATGTATTTTGGGTGCGGTTGTAAAATCACCATAAGAGGGAGCAAGAGAGCTCACTGTTTGCTGGCTTTTACTGGATTGCTGACAATGATGGATTGATGGTGATGACTGCGTGTTTTCCCTGCTATTGCTGAACAAAGAAAAGAGGTTTGATTTTCTTCATATCTCTACTGCAAAAAGAGATATTTTACTGGACTGATTATTTGTAAGTTTCCTGACCTCTTTTTCAACACTGGACTTTGCTAATGGATAATCCCCGGATGGACTGAACTAAGTGTATGATATATGGACTGTTTGACTATGCTATAAATCTTACTGGAATAAACTATTTAACTAGCACTGTGTATCTGTTTTACTGAGTGTAAGCTACAACAATGTTTATCTCACATATCTGCCTGCCTGCCTGACTACCGTTGCACGTTCTGCTAGGGTGTATATCCCTAACAACCCCAATGACCCCAAGGTACTGCAAGTGTCATAAATACACGCCTGAGATTTTGTCACATGACCATGGGGTGCTGGAATGGTTGTTAGTGTCTTAAGACTTGTCATAAGTCACTTTCCTGAGTGCCGTTGTAACTTCAGTCATCAAACAGATGTTTGTAAGTGGAGGACTCCATGTTGTCCTCAGAGCCATTTTTGACAAAGAGGCTCCTGCCCTTAAGATCCCATCAGAATGGAGCCAGAAGGGACCTTGGGGGTCATCTAGTTCAACCCCCTGCCCAAGAAGGAGACCCCAGACCATTCCATGCAAAGGAGTGGAAAAGACCTCCAGGGACAGAGCTCCCCCCCACTTCTGAAGGCAGCCTCTTCCCCTGGTCCATGGGGGATGGAGGGCTTCTGGCCTGCTCCTCAGGGGGCAGCTGGAGGGACAGGAGAGGCCTCGACTTCATCCTTGCATCCCCCCCATAAAAACACGGAGAAAAGGCTGACATTCTTGGTCCTCCTCCTCTGGGGAGAGAGCCTTGCCAGGACCCCCGGCCTCTCTCGCAGTCCTGAGGAGGAAAGGCTGCCCCACCCCAGCCCTTCCCCCCTTCCCCTGGCTTCCTTCCAAGAGGGACCCCTGAGATCTCCTTCCAAGGCCCCCAGGACTACCGGGAATCGGATCGGAGGGGGCAAAGCCAGCCGCCATCCTGGCAACCGGCTGACTCTCCTGGGTTGCAGAGCCTCGTTCTGTTGCCTGAGGCCCCTGGAGGTTTTGCCACAGCAAGGGGACCTTCCAGCCCCCAGCCAGGAGAGCAGGGAATGGGGTGGGGTGAGGAGGAGAGGAGACCGCCCCAGCCTCACACATGTGCAGGGTTGGAGGTATTAACCTCCTGGAAGATGGGCAAAAAGAAAGGCCACCCATTGAGCCATTGCACCCTCCGTGTCCTGGCCAAGCAGGAGATCCCACACGGCTCCAGTTGCAACCAGGGTCTTTTTATCCGGGGTGATTTGGGTGGGGACCCTGGATGGATGAGGGGAAGGTTCAGGGAGGAAGGAAGGTTGTCTCCCATATTCACTGCAGGACCTTCATGGATGGACAGTGTTGTAGAGCGGCGGAATAACCTAGGCAAACATGGAGTGAACTTCAGATTTTACTTTATTGTAACAATAAAGGGTTGCCGCTGCTGCCACGCTAACAAGGCAGCCAGCTGCGGACAACAGCTGATGCCATTTGACAGCTCCCTTTTATAGACGGCTGTCAAATGGCATCAGCCAATAGGAACAGTCCGTGTTCCCACTGGAAACACAGACCAGAGTGAAGACTGCAGCTCAGTCTATTCCGAACGCCACACTCCATTCCCCCAGAACAGAGCATGCGTAGTCCTTTAGATAACTCGGGCGCTTTTGCAGGCGGCCAGATCTTCTAGGCTCTGACGGAGCTGCTGCTAGAAGGAATTTCTCTGCTTGTTGGGCACCTCTTGGTGCCTACGAAACTGGTGTCTTGGCTTCAGGCGGCTCTGGGTGAGGGACCGATGACTGCTCAGGTAGGCTTGCATTCCTGTCAGGTTCGTGCGAAGTTTCCTCAGGCACCGGCGGTTTCTCTGTCACAGGAACGTCATGAGGGCCATCTGCAGACAATCTCCAATGCCTTCTAAGTTGATCGATATGGTGGCGCCAAATGCGCCCATCTTGCAGTTGGACCCTGTAAGACTTAGGATCGGTTACTGCCACAATCTGCCCTGGCATCCACAAAGGGTGTCCCGCATAGTTCCGGGCATAGACCTGGTCATTCTCAGCGAACTCCCTTGCCTGGCTATTTGACCCTAGGGACATGACTGGGGTGTAATGTGGATGGAGTCTGTCAAGGGTGGTCCTCAGACGTCTACCCATGAGAAGTTCAGCCGGAGACCTATTAGTGGTGGCACAAGGAGTTGTGTGCTGGGTCAGGAGATACTTAGCGAGACTAGAAATCTATGGGCCCAAACCTTGCCAGGGCCTCCTTAACCAATCTGACTGCCCTTTCAGCCAGGCTATTACTGGCAGGATGGAAAGGAGCTGTAAGTGCGTGCCTGATTCCCAGGTTAGCTAGGAAGACCTCAAACTCACAGGAAGTAAACTGGGGGCCGTTATCAGACACAATGGTGTCAGGGAGGCCATGGGTAGCGAATATCCTTGATAAAGCCTTAGTGACAACTTCTGAAGTTGTGGTGGTCATCAAGGTCATTTAGAAAAAGAATCAACCATCACCAGGAATGTATGCCCATGAACGGGGCCAGCCAGATCAATATGCACCAGGGACCAAGGGGTCCCGGAATCTTCCCATCTGCCTGGAGTGGATGTGGGTGGAGCAGGTCTGGTAACTTGGCATGGCTGACAAGCATTCACCCAACTTGTAATCTGAGCATCCATGCCTGGCCACCATACATAACTGCGAGCTAGGGCCTTCATCCTGACAATGCCAGGGTGCCCCACATGCAGGATCTTTAAAACTGAGTCTTGCAACTTGGAAGGGAGAACTACCCTAGTTCCCCAAAGTAAACAGCCTTGTAAAGAAGATAGTTCTTGCTGGTGAGTTTTGAAAGGCACGAATTTGGGGACATAAGGAATTGCCAGCCACCCACTTCCCACCCAGTCAAGAACTTAGGTGATTACCTTGTCCCTGGCAGAATGGGCAGCAATATCAAGGGCAGTGATGGGAAGTTTGAGATTGTTGATCTGGAAAACAGAAGTAGTTGGTGCAGGATCCTCCACAGGAACAGGCAGGGGGCAGCTACTAAGAGCATCAGTGTGGCATAGACTCTTGCCAGCTCGATGAACCAGTGTATAGGAATAGGCAGCCAGAAATAAAGTCCACCTGGTCATCCTTGGAGACAAAATCTTAGGAGTCTGTTTATCACCTGACAGAAGGCCTAACAGAGGCTTGTGATCCGTAATCAACTCGTGTCCATATAGAAACTCATGGAATTTTTTGACAGAAGCAACTGCAGCCAAAGCCTCCTTGTTAATTTGGCTGTAGTTGCGCTCAGCTGGGGAAAAAGTTCTGGAGAAAAAGGCAATGGGTGCCTCAGAACCATTAGGCAGTCTATGACTTAAAACAGCACCTATGCCAAAAGGAGAAGCATCTGCCGCTAAAACTAAAGGTAAATGCTCATTAAATTGGATCAGAACAGCATCGGATGTAAGTAATGATTTGACAGCATGGAAGGCTTGGGCTTCCTTATGTCCCCAGCGCCAGGGGTATTGCTTATCCAAGAGTCTGTGCAGAGGCTCTGCAATGGAAGCTTTATGTGGCAAAAATGAAGCGTAAAAGTTAAGAAGTCCTAAAAAGGCCTGGAGCTCAGTTTTGTTAGTTGGCGTGGGTGCCTCCTGAATAGCCCTTACTTTGGATTCAATTGGGTAAATATCAGAGGCGTCAATCCTGTAACCCAAAAATTCTACCTGTGGGGTGGCAATAGTGCATTTCTCTTTCTTTAACTTAAGACCATGCTTTCTGAAACGATCGAGGACTCCTCTGACTCTTTGCAGTAACTGAGGGTTGTCGGGGCAGATATTAAGATGTCGTCAAAATACGGAATTACACCCAGTAATCCTTGAAGAAGTCTTTCCATTAAAGATTGGAAAATTCCTGGGGCCACACTTACGCCAAATTGGAGGTGCCTACATTTAAAAGCGCCCCTGTGCGTTACAATAGTTTGTAGTTCAGCGGCTGTGTCATCAACAGGGAACTGTTGATAGGCCTGTGACATGTCTAATTTCGCAAAAATGATTCCTGGCTCAAAAGAATGTAGTAGGTGCTGGATAACAGGGACTGGATAAGCGCTGATTTGCAAATATTTATTCAATGTTGTCTTGTAATCCGCACAGATTCTTAAGCTACCATCTTTCTTCAGGGGTATCACTATTGGGGTTTCCCATTTTGCAAAGTCCACAGGCTCTAATACACCCTGTTTAATTAATTTGTCCAGCTCCATGTCTAATTTGGGGTGGATTGCAAAAGGTACCCTACGAGGTTTTAAACGGATTGGTACTGCCAGAGGGTCCAAGTTGAAAGATATTGGGGTTCCTGAGTAACAGCCCAGCCCCTCGCTGAACACATCAGTATAGTCATTAAACAAGGTGTCCACTTCAGCATGTGTAATAGAGTGGATTCTGTTTATATGGAGGCCAAGGGCAGGGAACCAGTCTAACCCCAACAAACTAGGTAGGGCACCATCCACTACCACTAAAGGCAAGTGACCTTTAAAATTTTGAAATTGAATAAAAAACTTGCCTTTTCCGATGACTGGGATGGTCCTGCCTTGGTAGTCGCATAGGGTTAACTGGCAGCCGTGAAGCTTCTTCTTAGCCATTCTGGGAAGTAGTTGTTTCAAGGTGCTCCATGAGATGATGAACAGTGCTGAGCCTGTGTCAACCTCCATCCTGCAAGGTTTCCCTTCTATAGAAACAAAAACACTGATTTTGTTAGAGCCTTTGTTAGTCAGCTTGGCTTGATAGCAGGTGAAGCAGTCTTCAATTTGTTTTTGGAAATGCTGAGTTGTCTGGGGCTTTGGGGCAAAAGTCTTGCCTGCTTGACAGACCCTTCCTCTGGCATTTTAGACAAATGGCATTCCTGAACTTGCAGGATGCCCTGAGGTGGTTTTCCCTACAGCTTAGACAAATGGGCTGAGACCGTGGAGGTTGATTGGGGGTTGGCCTGTTCTCCCTTTGACTGGTTTTTTGCTGCCTGAGGTGATTTACATCTTCAGCCTCTTCATAGCCTTCTTCTGTGGAGGCTTCATCGTAATGGATGGCTGAGCTGCCCTGGCTAATTGGACTTCCCTGAATTTCTGCTGCTGAAAGTGCTGATAGTTCAGCAGCTTGAGATTCTTCAATTACTAATTTAAGGGTTAAATCCCCTTTAGCCAATAGACGCCTCTGTAACCTTAAATCCCTGACTCCACAAACTAGTTGGTCTAATAACATGTCTTCCAGATAGTCTCTAAACCCACAGTGCAAGGCAGCTGTTCATAGGGCAGCCATGTACCCACTAATAGTCTCTCCCTCGGCCTGAATCCGTCTTCTAAAAGCATGACGCCTGGCAATTCGGGATGGCTTAGGGAATAGTGGTTAGAAAGAATTTTCTGCTATTCTTCCCATGGAACAGTCTTAATTGAACATGGAACCAATAATGCCGTAGCAGTGTTAAACACTGTGGCTCTGCAAAAACTTAAAAAGTATGACTTTTTTCCTATGGTCAGAAACGTCAGCAAGGTCTATGGCATCTAGAAACAGTCAAATCGGTTTCTGTAGGATTCCCATGTTTCTGCTGTCGGTCTGAAAGGCGGGAACGCAGGGTTCGAAGTCATCTCGACTCAGCGGTGCCGGATCTTTTGAGGAAAGTTGAAATTCGCACTCGCGAATAGTGACAGTAAGCTGACAGTAAGTGACATGCAGCTTGGTAGTGACTGGCTCTTTTTGTAGTGACTTCGCTCAGCGATTCTTTGCCCAGTTGCCTCTTATATGTATCCCGCCCTCGTCGCCAGTGTTGTGGAGCGGCGGAATAACCTGAGGCAAACACGGAGTGAACTTCAGGTTTTTACTTTATTGTAACTGTTAGGGATACAACACCCTAGCAGAACGTGCAACGGCAGTCTAGCAGACAGAGAGTGTGTGTGAGATAAAGCGTTGTTGTAGCTTTACACTCAGTAAGACAGATACACTGTGCAGTTAAATAGTTTTTATTCCAGCAAGAGTTATAGCATAGTCAAAGCAGTCCATATGTCATATACTAAGTTCAGGCAGTCCGAGGGTTATTCAGTTTGCAAAGTCCACTGTTGAAAATAGGTCATTCAACTCACAATCAGTCCAGTGATGTATCTCTTTTGCAGTCAGAGATATGAAGCAAAATCATACCTTCTTTTCTTCTCTCAGCAAACGCACGCAGTAATCACCATCAATCCTTCTCTGTCAGCATTCCAGTAAAAGCCGGCGAATAGTGAGCACTCTTGCTCCCTCTTATGGCGATTTACAACCGCACCCAAAATACTTGGCTTACAGTTTAAAGTGACACACACATTTAAACTAACTAACATATATTATATTTAGCCAAACTAAGTTAGGTAACCAATGTTATCCCTAACATTCTCCCCTTTTGGGTAACATCATAATATATATCTTTATTTACAATTTCAACCCATATTTTTCACAATTCTCCTTGTGCCTTATTGCACCTTGGGCTTTTGTAAATCCATCTGCAATGTTTTCTTCAGTTATGCAGTACTCCAATCTTATCAGACTATTTTTCACAGATTGTCTAACATTCAAATATCTAAGGTCAGTGTGCTTAGATCTAGTCTTTACAGCAATATTTGTAGCCAACCGTATGGCTGCTTGGTTGTCCTCATACACAACAATGGCATTCTTAACAGTTACTCCCATATCTAACAATAACTGTTTATACAGAATTATATCAGTACATAGTAATGATAAACATGAAAATTCTGCCTCCGTTGTGGACATACTAATATGTTGCTGTCTAATAGACCTCCAACCAATCAGTGTTTTACCTAATAGTATAGCCATACCAGAAGTTGATTTTCTTGTTTTTATATCTGTTGCAAAACTTGCATCAGCATATGCACTCAAAATCAAATCATCTTTTGGCTCTAAATACAATGCATAATTCATTGTCTTCTTAAGATACCTTAATATACGCTTTAGCGCTTGCCAGTGACGTTCATTTGGTTCAGCACTAAATCTTGCCAGTTGATTAACTCCATATGCAATATCTGGCCTTGACCAATTACTTATATATGATAAGCTTCCTATTAATGACTGATAAATAGTCTTATCAAATTTTGAACTCTGAACATCAGTACGACAAAATTCCTGACTCATTGGAGTCTTTGCCGGTTTACACAGTTCCATTTTATACATTTCGAGTAATTGGTATATTTTATCTACTTGTGATATCTTAAATCCACTATTGGTTTTGTCTATTGTCAATCCTAAATACTGTCTGATTTCTCCTAAATGCTTTAATTTTATTCTCTTACTTAATAATGATATAATCTCACTAGCTTCATTATTAGTCTTAGTTATTAAAGCAATATCATCTGTAAACAACAATAATAATGATATTTTTCCATTTGTCTCTCTTTTAAATAAACATGGATCAGCTAAACCTGCCTTAAATCCAATATTGTTTAGCTCTTTTACAATATATTGGTTCCATTCATAACCAGATTGTTTCAATCCATAGAGACTTTTATTCAGTTTCCAATAGTCATTATTATTTTTACCATCCTTAATACCTACTGGTTTTCTTAAATATATAGTGTGCTGCAATGGTGCATGCAGATAGGCAGTTTCCACATCTAAATGGTTAACTATATAATTCTTCTTAGCTGCCCACACTAACGCTGCTCTTAAAGTTGTAGCCTTTAAATTTGGTGCAAATACCTCATCATAATCACATGCCGTTTGATTATATCCTTGAGCTACCAACCTTGCCTTATGGGAAACAGTCCCATTTTTACCAGTTTTTAACTTAAATATCCATTTGCAACCAATGGACTTTTCACCTGGAGGTAATTTGGTTTCTTCATAAACCTTCCTTTCCTTTAATGAATTTAACTCCTTTTCCATTGCCTTTTGCCAATTCTCCTGATCCTTTACAGGATACATCCTAAGTTCATCTATACTAGTAGGAACTTTACTCACTTGGCAAACTATACTGGCTTGATACCTATCAGGTGGTCTAGTTACACGTGTAGAACGTCTAGGTATTACAGGGCTTACAGGTGGACTTTCATGTTCTACCTGCTCCTGATTATCTACTTCTTCCTGTTCTGGTATTTCTTTCTGCTCTTGTCCTATATGCTCTTCCTTTACTTCCTCTTTAATTGCTCTCTTCTTATTACTGGTTTTCTCTGGCCTTTTGTAGGATTCTATAATTACTTCCTTACTTGAATCTTGTTCCAGTTTTTCCCATCCTACATGTTCCAGGAATTGTGCACTAGCGCTACAGTAAACTCTAGATGTACCCTGTTCCCAGAATCTGTATGATCTATGGTTAGATTCATATCCTACAAAAATCAATCTTTTTGCCCTATGTTGCCCTTTCTTTCTCAGTTGTGTAGGGATATGCACCCATGCTGGTGTTCCAAATGTGTGCAAGTAGCTTAGGTCAGGTTTTCTGCCATGCCACCGTGTGAATGGTAATTCACCAGTAGTAGAATTTACCCATGATTCAGTATATGATTCCCACACATTATTGCTTCTCCCCACAAATTATCAGGTAATCCTGAATCTGAGATCATCGTACGAGCCATTGCCTGTAACGTTTGGCCTCGTCTCTCTATAAAGGCATTATGTTGTGGCCTATATGGTGCAGATTTCTTCTGTTCTACACCTGCCAACTTCAGCTTATCTTGGAATTTATTGTTTGTAAATTCTGTACCGTTATCAGTAATAAGTGTAACTAACTTCCTTTTAGTTTTCCTTTCAGCGAATTTAAGCCAATTAAAGAAATTTTGATAAGTTTCAGTTTTACTTTTCATTAGATAACAGAAACCATATCTAGAATAATGGTCCATTATACTAAGAATATATCGAGCACCTCCCACACTTGATTTTTTAGGACCTATAATATCAGCAAATACTACCTCTAAAGGCTCCTTGGTTTTAAATCCATTTACTCTATTTGCTGATATCACCTTGCTTTTCTCTTCACTACATACATTGCATTGCAAATACTTACTGCAAGGTTTCAATTTTATACCCTTAGATTGTTCTACAGTTTGTTTAAGCATTTTAAAATTTATATGCCCCAAACGTCTGTGTAACAGATGTATGCACTCATTGTGAGGTTTAACATTATCATAAACTGTGTTAGCCACCTCTAAACTATCATTTAACACATACAATTCACCTCTTAAAGTTGCAGTCACTTTCTTATCATCTTTTTCAATTATGCAATTGTCTCCCTAAAGGTAATTACATAACCTAGTTTAACCAAAACTCTAACCGAAAGCAAATTAAACTTAAGTTGTGGTACATATAACATTTTTACATTTTCTCTTATGCAATTACAATATGCTATACCTTCACCTTTAGCCTTAAGTTTCCATCCATTAGCTAACGATATTTGCTGTGAACTTGTGGACATCTTAACAAATTTTTTCTTATCGTTTGTTATGCAGTGAGATGCTTCACTATCTATCACCCATAAATTACTATCACAGTTTCGTTGCTATACATGGATAACTCTATGCTTTCTTTATTCTTTCGATGCTTTTTAGCATTCTGGCTGGCTCTTTGGCTTTTTGCTTTCTTGCAGAATCTAGTCAAATGTCCTTTTGCTCCACAATTAAAACATTTTCTAATTGTATACGCTGACGGATATATTTTCTCTTCTTCACATTGTGATGGTTCACTTCTGAGTTGATCCCTTTCATGCCGTCTCCTGGCTTCTTCAATTAATCTGCCAGTAATGTCAGTTAAAGATAAACTATCTTTTGGCAACACTTCAAGCGAAGTTACATAATCATCGTAGCTCTGGTCTAATGAAGACAAAATAATATAAACTTGGTGCAGTTCAGTGAAGATAAGTTCCTTTTCATGCAGTTCTTGAAAAATTCTCTTCATTGAGTTTATATGATTTAGCATGTCTCCATCCTTCTGAAGATGTGCTCTGAACAGTTTCCGTGTAAGATTTATATGTGCTCCTACACTGTCCCGAACATAAATCTTCCTTAGGTTCTCCCAACAATTCGCAGCTGTCTCTTCCCCTCGTATATGGACAAGCTGTTGGTCAGAGAGAGTCAGTCCTATTATGCAGAGAGCTTGCTCATTCTTCACTTGATATTCCTTTATCTTCTGGGCATCTTTCTCATCCTCCGGATCCCATGCATCTACTTCTGGTGGGTTTTGTATTAAATCCCACAAACCTTCTCTTCGTAGAAGTAGGCTACATTTCATGGACCATGAAACATAGTTTGTTCCATCCAGCTTGGATATGAGAGACAAACTTTGTACATTGACTTCTGCCATCATTTATACTGGATATTAAACTATATTAATAAAAACACAGCTTTCTGTTTACAATATTGTGTTGCTACACAAACGCTCACTCACAAGCCTGTTATACTGGTTAGACTGACTGTGCACCTGGGCCCATAACCAGTGTTAGGGATACAACACCCTAGCAGAACGTGCAACGGCAGTCTAGCAGACAGAGAGTGTGTGTGAGATAAAGCGTTGTTGTAGCTTTACACTCAGTAAGACAGATACACTGTGCAGTTAAATAGTTTTTATTCCAGCAAGAGTTATAGCATAGTCAAAGCAGTCCATATGTCATAACTAAGTTCAGACAGTCCGAGGGTTATTCAGTTTGCAAAGTCCAGTGTAGAAAATAGGTCGTTCAACTCACAAACAATCAGTCCAATGATGTATCTCTTTTGCAGTCAGAGATATGAAGCAAAATCAAACCTTCTTTTCTTCTCTCAGCAAACGCACGCAGTAATCACCATCAATCCTTCTCTGTCAGCATTCCAGTAAAAGCCGGCGAACAGTGAGCTCTCTTGCTCCCTCTTATGACGATTTACAACCGCACCCAAATACTTGGCTTACAGTTTAAAGTGACACACACATTTAAACTAACTAACATATATTATATTTAGCCAAACTAAGTTAGGTAACCAATGTTATCCCTAACAAGTTGTATATAATCCATTTGGATCTTTTCAAATGGTTTCTGTGCCCAGGGTCTTCCTCCTTCATGAATTGTTTTTCTGGAGGTGGTATTATTTGCTTGGCAGGTTTGGCATGTTGTGGCAATTCTGGTAGCCTCACTATAGGCTCCAGGTGCATACCATACCCTCCTGATGGCATCCACCATAGCTTGCGTGCCACAATGTCCCTTTTTTACTTGGATAGTAACTGGTGT
Organism: Notechis scutatus; assembly: GCF_049901735.1. Taxonomy (NCBI): domain Eukaryota; kingdom Metazoa; phylum Chordata; class Lepidosauria; order Squamata; family Elapidae; genus Notechis; species Notechis scutatus. The sequence continues at coordinate 52,059 of NW_028263167.1, forward strand.
TGCTCCTTTAAGTAGTCCCACTTCTGATGCGTCCCAGCCCCATAAGGAGGGTGGTAGGCTTTTAAAATCCTCATGAAGCCCCGTGTTGTTGGTTATCAGCATGATTGTCTTGTGTGTGCCTTTTCCTGGGATTTCCAATTGCAGCCCTTGTTTGCCACATGTTATGGTAGCTCCCATTTTACAGAGGAGATCCCTTCCTAATAGGGATAGTGGCGACTGGGGGCAAATAGTGAATGCATGGTCTATTGTGAAAGGTCCTAGTTCTACTGGTACATGGTAGGTAAATTTTACAGGGATTATTTCCCGCCCCCCACTCCTATTATGCTATCCCCAGCCCCTTCAGCCACTGAAGCTTTATATGGTGGTTCAGTAATTAATGAGGAGGTGGCTCCAGTATCAACTAAGCAATTGTATTTTTTTCCTCCTATAAGAATGGTGACAATTGTTCTGTATTAACATACCCCAAAAGGTAAATTCTGATTGGTCCGCACGGACTACACTCTGATTGGCCGACTCAACAACTGTGATTGGTTCACTTAGAATCAACCGCGATTGGCCGAGCCGATCGCGGGAGATTTAAAGTACTGTCATTGGCCGACGAGCCGTGAGCAATCCCTATATGAAGGGCTGCCATGGCTCCAAGATCCTGAATGGGTCTATCCATTTAAATAAAGAGCTTTGAAGTACACTGGTCTCACGTCTCTCATTGGAACCGATCTACCCGATCTAACACTGGCGACGAGGATGGGATCGTGAGACAAGAGATCAACCAAGCACGTGGCAGATCGACACTGAACGACCGACGAGATGGCCGGCAGCAACTCGCCACCCGCACCTTTCGACCAGGCAGCCGAGGACTGGGAATCATACATTGACCGATTCCTAATGTTCCTCGAGAGCAGTAATCTCAAGGATGCCAACGGACAGAAAAAGAGGGCCGTGTTCCTGACACACTGTGGGCCTGCAGTGTTCAAGATGGCCAAAGCCCTAGCCAAACCCGCAGACGTTAAAGAGATGGACAGGCTCGACCTCGACTGGCTGCTGCAAAGCCACTACGCCCCCGCCGTGCCCAACCTCATGAGACGGCATGAGTTTTACCAGAGGGATCAGAAAGAGGGCGAGACCATCAGCGACTTCGTGGCCACACTCAGGGACCTCAGGGGGATGTGCGGATTCACCGACATGGACGAGGCTTTGCGAGACCGCGTGGTTCTCGGGCTCAGGGACCCCATCCTCCAGAGCCGGCTGATGGCAAGGGCGGACATCTCCATCACCGAGGCCATCGCTGAAGCAACGGCGGCCGAAGCCACCAAGCAGAACATGGCAGACCGACCCAAAACTGGAGAGATGGCGCCAACCCCAGAAGGATGTCCGGAAGCCACACCACCACACACCATGGGGACCTCGACTCCCTCTCCAACACCGAGGACGAGGAGGAGGAGATCCACCGACTGCAGGTGGAACGAGACCAGCGGGAGCGGCGAGGCCGTAAGTCAGGGTTCCAGTGCGCCGGGTGTGGAGGCGACCATCCCCGCTCAGAGTGCCGATTCCTCGACGTCATCTGTCGGCACTGCGACAAACGGGGGCACATCGCCAAGATGTGCTGCAATATGAGGAACCACAGCCCCTGGCGATGAGACGGCAGCCCCCGGCGATGAGACGGCACCCCCCCAGGACCAGATACCGATACGCCGAGAGCCGGTGGAGCTGGGACGGGCAGAACAAACAGTTCAGCAAGGCCCGGCACAAAGAAGAGACCCATCAGACGGTCATCATTGGGCACTCAACTACCCTCGATGCCCGAAAAGTGCACGTGGAGGTAGGCATCAAAGACCAGCCATGCGAGATGGAGGTAGATTCCAGGTCCTACCTCTCCATGGTCTCATGGCATACAATCAAGCGCCTGGTGCCTACCATCCACAGGCGCAAACTAGAACATCAGAAGCTGACCCTGAAAGATTATCAGGGAAACCACATTCCCGTGGTCGGGATTGGACATTTTAAAATAACATTCAAGGGGCGTACAGAGGTGCTTCCGCTCACCATCGTGAACAAAGACTGCCCAAACCTGCTGGGACTGCAATGGTTTGCGCCATTGGGGATCGAGATGACGGGCATCCATCACGTCACCGAGGCGGACTGGGAAGAAACGCTCATGAGGGATTTCCAGGAGGTCTTCAACGGTGACCTAGGCAAGTACCGGGGGTCCCCAATATCCTTCAGCCTAAACCTGAACATTGCCCCAATCCGCCTTAAGCCACGGTGAGTGCCATTCGCACTCAAGCCCAAAATCGATGAGCAAATGGACAAGCTCATCGCAAAAGGGGTCTTAGAGCCGATAGACCATGCCCAGTGGGAAACCCCTATAGTCACCCCGATAAAGCCGGTTGGGTCAGTGAGAATCTGTGGTGACTACAAGGCCACCCTCAACCATGCCCTGCAGCAAAGTGCCTACCCCGTCCCAGTGGTACAGCACCTTTTGCACTCACTGGGTGGAGGCAAAGTCTTCGCGAAACTCGACCTGGCACAGGTGTACCAGCAGCTGCCAGTCGACGCCGAGACAGCAGAGGCGCAAACCATCGTAATCCACCGGGGGGCATTTTTATGCAAAAGACTCCAATTCGGAGTCAGCGTGGCACCAGGGGTATTCCAGAGCTGATGGAGAGACTGTTACAAGGGATAAAAGGGGTGGTGCCCTACTTCGACGATGTGCTAGTGTCGGTTACAAATAAAACCCAATTAGAGAGCCGCCTACGGGAGGTCTTACAGAAATTCAAAGACACTGGGCTAAAAGTGAAAAAAGAAAAATGCCAACTTTGCACAGAGAAAGTCGAGTTCCTGGGGTACCTTCTAGACAAAAACAGAATCCACCCCACAGAAAAAAAGGTTAAAGCCATAAAAGAAGCCCCTAGACCGCGAAATAAAACGGAACTGCAGGCTTTTCTTGGACTCATTAATTTTTACAATGTTTTCCTGCCCCAGAAGGTGACTACAGCGAAACCCCTCCATAGGCTGCTGGACAAAACAGCCACCTGGACCTGGGGGAAGCGGGAAGAAAGTGCCTTCAAACAAATAAAAGACCTATTAACATCAGACGCCGTCCTCATGCAATACAGCGAAACCCTACCGCTGACCGTGACCTGCGACGCCTCACCCTTTGGTGTCGGGGCAATCCTCGGACACACGCTGCCAGACGGGAAAGAAGCCACCCATTGCCTTCTTCTTAAGAACGCTGTCCAAGCCAGAGAGAAACTACAGCCAGCTGGACAAGGAGGCCCTAGCAGTAACCACCGGCGTGAAAAGTTCACTGGTCTCGCGTCTCTTATTGGAACCAATCTACCCGATCTAACACCTAGAATCTCTAGATAGCCACAAGCAAACAGTCCAACTCCCCTTGAATACCTGCTGCAATGCCTCAAATGAGACGTCGTCTCGAATTGTTGAATTACCCTATGTTGAAATATGTTGTTAAATATGAGGGTTAAAAACAAAATCCACATTTTAGTCCAAACCCCTAGAAAACTACGATACCGGCATTTGCAGTACTCAAGAAAAGTAGCAGACTGGTCATGCCATGCTTGCATCAAACTCTGCAGACTTTATCTTGGGAGTCTTCATCACTCAAGTTTGAAGTAAGACATTTTTGTGTAAGAGGGAACTTTTGGGCCCCAGAAGAAAGCATCTCTCCATCACTGCTTCTTTGGGGCATCTCTTTCCTCCGGCATGAAAAGTCTGGGCTTCTGGCCCAGCTCCTAAAAAGAGAAAATTAAAGTAGCTGTTCACCTCCTTTCAGGAATCTATGGGTATTTGCCTCCAAGTTTATTGAATTTAACACCAAGAAAGTACATAAGTTGTACAAGATGGCTAGCAAAAAGCAAGCCCAGGAACAGAAGGTAAGAACAGAGGTGTATGTGTGTGTGTGTGTGTGTTGTACGGTAGTATGGAAGGGATACAAATATAAATAAAGAGAAGGAAGGAAAGGGAACATTTTGTGCAAAAGAAAACCTCAGGAATGACAGGAATTCTGGCTGAGACTTTTAGGTGGGACTGTGCTCTTTCTTTCTTTCTTTCTTTCTTTCTTTCTTTCTTTCTTTCTTTCTTTCTTTCTTTCTTTCTTTCTTTCTTTCTTTCTTTCTTTCTTTCTTTCTTTCTTTCTTTCTTTCTTTCTTTCTTTCTTTCTTTCTTTCTTTCTTTCTTTTTTTGTTCCTGGCTCTGCCATTGCTGTGTTAAGAGCCAGGCGTTGGGTTGTAGAAGAGAGGAGGAGAAATCCTATCTTTAGGAGAGGGAAGACTGTACATGCTCAGGGGACACAGGTTGGGGATCAAAGCCGTGGAGTCTTCTGGACACTCCTTGATGGGATTGGAATTCTCGGTGAGTCTCCAGCTCCTTTTGCTGGACTTGGCCCTTTATTAACCAATCAGAATAGAGCTGGAAGGGACCTTGGAGGTCTTCTAGTCCAACTCCCTGCTCAAGCAGGAGACCCTATACTGGAGGTGGGATTCTACCGGTTCGGACCGGTTCTATAGAACTGGTTGTTATGATTCTGCACAGTTCGGAGAGCCGGCAAATCGTGCCCCTGGCTGGCCCCGCCCCTCTCCACCTGCCCTCCCAGTCAGTCCTTATTGCGCCTGCCCGGCATCACTGACTGCGTCCTTCCCCACCCAGTCACTCCTGAAGGAATCTTTTCAGGTTCTTTTTCCCTTCCCGATGATCAGCTGTGCCGGGATCCCCCTCGCTGTCTTACTGCTTTGCCCAGGACGCTTCCCTGAGGCCCAGGAGGCAAAAGGGGGTGTGGGGTGTGTATGCGCGCCCCGCCCTGTGCTCCGTTTTGTGCCTTCTTGGGCCCCAGGGAAGACTTCTGGGAGCAAAAACGCCCCCCAGGAGGCTTCCCTGAGGTCCAGGAGGCCCCAAAACAAGGGGGTGCTGCAAAAAAGAAGCCACACCCACCCAGCCACACCCACATTTGAATCCCACCCCTGCCCTATACCATGTCAGACAAGTGGCTGTCCAATCTCCCTTCATGGACTTACACCCTCTTCTTCTTCTTCAAGTTGCCTGCTGAATGCAACTGTGGGGGTCCCTGGGGTGCCAAAAGGGGCTGGCCTAGCAAACGTTGATGATGAAGACATTTTGGGCCACAAATGAGGAGGTGGGCGGAAGAAAGCCTGAAAGCTTTCACTTTTCTTTCTGTTTGTTTGTTTTCATCCTTTCCTCTAGAAGAGGCCCTCCAATATTCTCCAGTCATCTCTCTCCTCCCCAGCTCTGGTTAATAAGACCCAAATCATTGTTACTGTTGGCCTTTTGAGTTTTCTGATGATGTTTTCAGAAGAAGAAGGAAGAGGCAAAGAGTGGCAAGCGGCTTTGTCCAGAAACTCCTGGGCCCAGTCGAGATATTCCGAGATATTCCTGATATCTCCTGTCTCCTCACCCTTCCCAGATGCATGGACATCCACAAGAGAACCACCCACAGCCAAAGAGAAGGCATTGCAGCCAAGCAGGTGAGCCGTTATCAGGCCCAGCCCAGATTGGACCTTCAGGAAAGAAAGACTCGTCTCCATTTGCAGTCGAGTTGCATCTAGTAAAAGGTATGCTTTCACTAAAGTCAAGTGGTCACAGCGAAAGCAAAGCTAGATCTGAGGATTCCTGCATAAACCTGGTAATCTTCCCTTTTTTCTCCCTGGTCATCTACAATCATGTCCACTGAAGGCCAATCATGCAGATAAGGAAGAAAAGTATTTATTTAAAAATATTTTAGGGAGGAAGCAGGGGAATCCCATCTCTTTGCTCACTCATGCCAGACCAGCGCAACACTCTTGTATCATAACAAGCAAACATCTGCATCCAGTGGCTACACCATTACATCTCCTTGCTGAATGGGTGTTGCCCACCATGAAACTGGGATGAAAAGGGCAGAGTTGGACCATGAAAATTAAGCAAATGAACTTGGATTGTTCTTGGTATAAACAAGTGATGGATTTTTCCAAGAAGTTCTAGCTTTGTGGTCTTTGGAGCCATCCAAGGAATAAGGCGGAAAGACAACAGGCAGCTGATAGAAAAAAAGCAAAAGGGCCTAGAATGGCAAAATGACCATGTGTGAGATTTACTATGTGTTAAACTTACTGCACATTCCAAAAAGATAAAATATGAGTGGACCGATGATCAGATTGATGTCCATGCTTGAAGCATAGAAAAACAAGGCTTTGTGTATATCTGGATGTCCTTCGGGTGTTGTGGTGGTCAGATAGGGCTCACAGTTTAGGAGCAGACTGAGCTCACTTTCAAAGGTTCCCCTAAAACTTGCATGTTGTCAATATACACAGCAAACACACCCACACAATATGTCCCCTTCTCAAGAATGGGGACAGACCCACCATGGTGCACTCAAAATAGAAAGGGATCAGGATACGTTTTAGGATGGGAGACTTCTCCTGTGGCCCCTGGACCTAAACCCAAGACAATGTTTCAGAGATTCCTTAGCTCAGGTGTTGTACAAAGAAAAACAGGGGCAGTCGGGCCTAAAGAAGGTGCATCCTGTAAAATGGCATTTCCAGAACCTTCCATCTCCGCCTTCATTCCTCAAATGAAACAATGGCATTGTTTATGGAGCCTACCCATCTTCTGGGAAACGCACAGCCTAATTTTTTTGCATGAATTGCCGGTCAATTTGAGTGAGCTTCCTGACAATAATTGATTTAGAACTTGTTGGTTGTATCGGCCAAGATTCGGGAGGCTTTAAGTTCTAATCCTCCCTCAGGCAGGAAAACTTCCTGGGGGACTTTGAGCGGATCACCAGGAGACTTTTGAATTCCAGTCCCGCCTTAACTCTTATTGAATTTGGGGTGGGAAATTTGGAAACATTTTCTCAGATTAATGTGAGATACTAAAATTGGAGATTCCTAGAGTGTGAGATGGCCGAGTGTCCAATGTTGTGGGTAGTGATGGAGGAAAGTGAAATTGTGGGATAATCGCTGTGGTGGGGATCATTTTTTTTTACTACTGGTTCTGTGGGCATGGCTTTGTGGGCGGAGCCTTGTGGGCGTGGCTTGGTGGGCATGGCAGTGGAAAGTTACTTCAAAAGCCCATTCCTTCCTCTCCCGACTAACCTGCTTTCCAGCTCCGTTTCTGTGCAGGGCAACCAATCCAGCCGATCAGCTGGGACTCAGTGGGAGGCAGAGAAGAGATGGGGGCGAGGCCAGTCAGAGGCGGTATTTGCCAGTTCTCCGAACCACTCAGAATTTCCACTACCAGTTCTCCACAACTGGTCAAAACCTACTGAATTCCACCTCTGGATAAACGCCTCTTCCATGTGGCACAAAGCCACAAGTCTCTGCCTTCTTCTACTGCTTGTGCGAGAACCAGAGGGATTTGTGTGAATCTTAGACTGACCTTCTTCTGATCCAACAGAGCTTTTCTTATCTCCTTCAAATGGAATTTGCAAAGGGATCCTATTCGCAGTTAGGAGCCATTATGAGACATAAACATTGATTCCCAATTGATCAGCAATCTCTGTGGTTGGAGAGCAGAGCAGCTTCCATGGGTGCCTCTTCCTAGAAACCTAGAAGTCCCCCCCCACTTATTCAGCCCCTTCTTGGACCTGGATGAACATTATGCAGCATTGGAGGTTTGTGACCTGGTCAATGATGCGGCTGCCTTGAGACAGGATCCCTGCAACCTCCTCCTGGGAAGAGTCCCAAGGTCCCCTTTCTCTGGACATCTTCTCCAGCCCTTCACAGACGAGACAGGCTTGGAGGAGGAGCAGAGAAATGCTTTAGGTACAAATTGTAGAGTGGAAAATTAAAGAGCCTGAAAACGGCTATTTTATTTCTCTGGTTGATGAAAGAAAAAAAATATACAGTGGAAATTTCTTTACACACTTCATTTTTTTATTTCCTTTTTTTTTTTTTGCTGTGAAGTACATACAATCCCAAACTGAAATCCCAGACAGCTGTTCTGCTGAATTCTTTCTGCAAAGGAGGTTTTATCAGGAAATCAAGAAAGACTCATATAAGAGGGATGAAGATTTCCCTCCTCAGCTGGGAGCCAGTCAAGCATGGCATTTCACATCATTCTGGCATTTTTAGGAGAGGTCAGGCAACCAGGCTGGTGTTTGGTTCCCACAGCTTCCTCCTGACCTCTTTTCCTACACATTCTCTCTAACACCCACCCACATGTTTAGCTGCTGTCAGTGGGAACAAGTGCATCAATGTTTTTATAAGGTGTCATGTTCAGTAGCTGTTGCTGAACAGCTGAATTCCTCTGAATTTTACAGTGGTCTCTTTAGCAATATTTATTGAGGTGGGAAGGAACTGCAAGAATTCCAGTCGTTCAACAATTCCCCATTTTGTAACATACAGATATCATTTTCTTTGACTCCTGCATACTATCAAAATGGAAATCAAATAAAAGAAACATTAACAATTCTTCCACTATCATAATGATGTTATATGTCATGTTTTTACATTTGTTCTGGCTGTGAGATGCTCCTTTGTGTTCAGCTCTGGCCTCAGAAGGATAATGTAGCACTTGGGGATGAAGATGCAGCCCAGCAGACCAGCACTGGAGGCCAGGATGGAGAAGACCTGCACAGCCACCATGTGTTTCCCTTTGGTGCTCAGGTAGGTGGGCACAAAAGTCACCCAGACACTGCAGAAGACCAGCATGCTGAAGGTGATCAGTGTGGCTTCGTTGAAGGCCCCAGGCAGATTCCTGGCCAGGAAAGCCACCGTGAAGCAGACGGCAGCCAGGAAGCCCATGTAGCTGAGGGTGATGTAGAACATGACAACGGCCCCTTGGTTGCATTGCAGGATGATCTCTCCAGGCTGGGAGTGGAGGTCAGAGTCAGGGAAGGGGGGAGAAACTCCCAGCCAGATGGAGCAGATGATAACTTGGACACCAGAAGAAGACAGGATGATGGAGTTGGCCAAGCTCTTCCCCAACCATCTCTTTGCTCGGTTTCCTGGTTTTGTGGCCAGGAAAGCCAGCACCACCATGATGGTTTTGGCCAAGAGAGAAGAAACAGCAACTGAGAAGATGATGCTGAAAACCGTTTGTCGGAGAAGGCAGGTGGCTTTCCTTGGTTGACCAATGAAGAGAGAAGGAGACAAGAAGCAAAGCAGGAGGGAGACCAGGAGGATGTAGGAGAGGTCCCGGTTGTTGGCTTTGACAAGGGGAGTTTCTCGGTATTTAATGAAGACGATTAAAACAAGGCCTGTGGTTAGGAACAAGAATAGGGCAAAAGAAACCAGGATGATGCCCAGAAGTTCTTCATAAGACAGGAAGGTTATAACTTTGGGGATACATTGGACTCTTTTTTTATTTGGGTATTTATCATCCGGACATTTGGTGCATTTTTCTGTATCTGAGAGAAAAAAAACAACCCCATATTTCTTTGTCCTTTGCATTTCAAGATATATTGTACATTCTTTGGGAACAAGTGATTATCAGGAGCATTTTCCGGGATGGATTTCTTAATATCTCCAGAGACAAAAAATAAGTGTATCACTTTTTAAAAAAATATAGCTACAGTATATTTTTGATAGGCTATGAAATTGAGGGAAGCTTTGGACTTGAAAGATTTCCTTTGTAATGTTCAGAATATTGATAGGAACCTCCATTACTAAAGGAAAATAATGAATCAATTAATCTTTCTAGAGAAACTTACGTGCAAGATGGCAATTCTTGTCATACTTGCCTCAGAGGTGGCTGGCAGATCAAGTGACTGTTGCAAATAATTTGGAATGGCCATTGGAGCAGTGGTGATACGGGTGCAGACACATACAGGCATAACTATCCATGCCACCATATTGTGTATCTCGTACATCAGTAACACCTTTTCAGTGTTCCTCAAAGGGAACCCATGTAGACTGCATTGCAATCCTCCTTTCAGGAGGTGGACCTAAACCAATTCCTCGTGTTTCAAGGAACTCAGGTGTTCCTAGAGAAGTAAATGTGGAAGGAAGGACACATCCAAGCTAAAAAGAAGAAATATTTTCTCTGGCAGTAGTAAAGCTTGTCCAATCTGCCACAGCCACCTCTCTCTATCCAGCCCTTCCTGCACAGTCTTTTTGCTCTTCTGTTTAGATAAGAAATGAGGCATTTTGGAAATAAACCAGAAACCAATTAAGCTTCAAAGTGTGTTTTAATTCACACTTTCATGACAATGCTCTGGATGGATCCAGTTCCACCAGGCCTCCCATTTTCCTCTGGTGTCACCCACCTTTCTGAATGGAGAAGGTCCCCTCCGGACAAGGAATGCAGTCATAGCAGCAAACTGGCTCTCCTTCTCGAGCCCTCTTGACAAATCCAGGATGACAACTTTCCACACATTCAGATTGAGGAAAGGACTGAGCAGAAAAAAATAAGATTGCCAAAGGAAATGTGTGAGGACTCTCCGTCCATGGAAAATGGAGGTAAAAATGGATATTAGACAAGATATTAGATATTAGCCTCTGGTCTTCACTTAAGTAAATACAAAATCTCTCACTATTTACAAATGGTTGGAGATATAACTTCTGGAAGATTCTTCCTTTAGTTCCTCTCTTTTGCTTTTGGCATCTCACATTGCCAAAAAAAAAAAAAGGACTTTATTAAATAGAAAAGTCTGGAGAGATGGAACCAGGGGTCAGATTCTACTGGTTCTGTCCAGTTCTATCGAACCAGTTGTTATGATTCTGCACAGTTCAGAGAACCAGCAAATTGCACCACTGACTGGCCCCGCCCCTCTCTGCCCGCCCCTCCCCTCCGCTCCCAGTCAGTCCTTATTGTGCATGCGCGACATCGCCTGCAGCCTGCTTTTGCCCACTCGCCAGTCCAGCCATTGGTGCATGCCTTCCGCTGTGGCCCTGCCTGATCTCCCTGGGTGAGTGAGGCTCTGCAAGCTCCGGGGCCCAGTCACCTACCTGCCACTGCCGGTCACCTTTACCCCCCACCCCACTTGCCTTTTGCTGCCACCACCCGCCGCCCTCACCCCCAGCAGGTAAGGCCCAGTATCTGCGGTGAATCCAGGCGGGGGGCGAGATGCAGACTGGTGGGGACCAGAGCTACATTTCTCTGTGCTGGAAGACATGTGGAGAGGCTCGTGTTCTACTGCTGGGAGAGCAAGAGAGTCTTTCCCGGCATAGCTCCGGGCGGCAGAGAGAAACAGTATTCAAGTGGGCTGCTTCTCTGCCGCCCAGAGCCACCCATTTCCCTATTGGAGAGGAAGTTGCAAACTTTTTGCTGTGCCGGGAAAGACTCTCTTGCTTTCCCAGCAGCAGGAGAACATGAGCCTCTCCACCTGTCCTCCGGTACAGCGAAATTTAGCTGGGTTTCACCGCAGGTGCTGGGCCTTACCTGCTGGGGGTTAGGGGTCCAGGTGGCAGCAGCAAAAGGCAAGTGGGGTGGGGGGTAAAGGTGACTGGCAGCCCGGTTGTACCCATGTCGGCAACAGGTGTCATCATTTCGAAGTTGAGGGAGAATGTGGAGAAAGAGATGGAGAGTCCTGCAGTGGCCGGCACAGGAGCGCCGTTGAGAAGTGGGGAAGTGGCCTTCTGGTGGTCCAACCTGGTGTTCAGGTTGGAGGCGAGCCACAGGAAGTCAGAGCACTGAGGGAAAGGGGAACTGCCAGGGGGAGCTACCCCCTCCGTGCCGAATTGAGACCATTTGGGGTAGTCCTAGGAATTGGGTGAGTCGTGGCACAGCTCCTTGCCTTCTTAGCTCAGGGAATGGCCTTTTTGTGCAGGAGGAAGACTGCGGATGGGGGAGGTCTACCTGAGTGACTCCTCTGCCGTCTTCACCAGATTATTTGGACACTTACAAGCAAGCACAGCTAAAGGCACTGCTGTCACATGTCAGCCCAGACCTCATGCTGCGGCTCCGTAAAGCCAACACCAAAGAAGTGGGCGATCAGGTGAACCTGTGGTGCAATGCTCAAGGATCTCGGTCGCTCCAGGTCATCCGACCTCAAAGCCCTTTAGGAGCCGCCGTTCCCAGGTTTCTACTTGCCTGTGCTTGGTCGCCTCCTCTTCACCTTGCTGAAGCGGCTGGCCCTGCCCCTCCCTCGCCTGGCCTAAGAAGGTGAGGGTGACGGCGGGGGATAGTGAAGCGGCCGGGTCCCTATCTTCCTGATTCTCTCTCCCACTCTGTATGTGTGTGTCTCCCTGAAAGCCGTGGCATGGCCAAGCCAGCAAGCTCTCCTTGGCGCTCTTTGCTACTTCTTTCATTTCTTCTTTTTGGATTCCAGACTGGCTGAACAATTGCCAGACCGCGGTGGAAGCGTCCCTTCGGGCGACCGTCCTCCTCCTCTCATAACCAGCGGTTGTGGCGGGGCCGGGAGGATGCATGCGCACGGGGAGATGCTCCTCAAGCAAATGCCAAAGCACAGCAAAACCTGGTATGGGGTGGGTGGCTGCTCACTTGAGGAGTGAGCATCTCCCCACACAACTGCACCCTCCTGATCCATCCACAGCTGCCAGGTGTGAGAGGAGGAGGAAGAGGAGGAGGAGGAGGGTCGCCCGATTGGACGCTTCCACCGCGGTCTGGCAATCCTTGTTCAGCCAGTCTGGATTCGAAAAAGAAGAAATGAAGGAAGTAGCGAAGAGCACCAAGGAGAGCTTGCTGGCTTGAGGGAGACACACACACATTCACAGATACACACACACACACACACACAGAGTGGGGGGGAGAGAGGGCAAGATAGGGACCCGGCCTCTTTGCTATCCCCCACCGTCACCCTTACCTTCTCGCACTGCTCCATTTTGTGAACCATCTATGCTTGAGTATCTCCTTCAAACTGGTGAGAATCCCACAAGGGCTGGGGAATGTGTCACGAAGAGCTTCAGGTTTGTTTGCTCCTTGTGCCCAAACTACCAAAGAAAAAAGGGAATTCTGTTGACCAGGGCCTGAATTCAGATGAATTTGAATCATGATTGGGTGGAGGTCCTTTTGGTCCCATTGGGAGAGAAGCTTTGTCCTGCTTGGGGAAAAGTGTCCCATGAAAGGGCCGGTTCATAGTTGGGGAGGTTCTTAAAGAGACCCGACCTGGTCAGACTTATCCATGCCTCTCTTTTACACACACACACAAACACACACACACACACACACACACACACACAAAGGGGGGGAGGAGGGGAAGACAGGGAAAGAGGCAGAATGAGGGAGAGATACAGAGAGATACAGAGAGGGGGAAAAGAGAGAAAAAGAGAGGGAAAGAGTGAAATAGAGGGAATAAGAGAAGAGGAAGAGAGAGACAAGAAAGAAAAGAGAAAGAAATAAAAGAGAGAAAGGAAGCAAAAGGAGGAAAATGGATAGACAAAGAAAGGGAGAGATGGAAGGACAGGACAAAGAAAGAAAAAGAAAGAAAGAGATGGAGGGAGGGAGGAGAAAGTGAATGAGATATATGGATGGATAGATAAATACATGGAAGGAGGGAGGGAGAGAGAGAAAAAAAAGGAGAGGAAGGAAGGACACAAACCCTGGCTTCAGAAGACTCTTTGAAGCAGCACAGCAATCTAGGGCTGGGCTGCAAGGGATCTCGGAGGTCATCTAGTCCAACCCCCTGCTCCAGCAGGAGATCCTTAGAGAATCAAAGAATAGCAGGATCAGAAGGCTGTGTGCGCGTGTGTGTTTGTGTGTTTATGTTTATGGTTGTCAAAACTCCAAAACCAGGTCAAGGAGCTCTGGGGAGATCAGTCATAAATTAGAACACTTGCTAAGCAACTGGCCATTAAGCGAGGACCACTTTTATTTGGTTTGCCAGTCACATGGCCACCTGGCCATGCCCATCTGGTCACGTGACCATCAAGCCACACCCACAAATTAAGCCACGCCCACAGAACCGGTTGTTACAAAATTTGAATCCCACCCCTGGATGGAACTGAGAAAAGATTTCAGCATTAAGTGATAACCAGCCGGTTCCTTACCATGACCCCATTAACATGCACTTCTCCCCTCTTCTCACACCCTTAATTTTAAGGTGTGATATCAGAACAATCTTGATAATTTCAGGTGAACTGAAAGCCTTGGAGCTGCTTCCTAGGAGCAGAAGGTTCATTGCTCCATCCCAGGGAGGGTGAAAGGGAGGCATGGAGAGCTCTGGTCAGGTCCGGCCTCCTTAAGAGCCTCCCAGATTATGGAGCTGCCCCTTCAGGGGACACTTTTCCCCAAGCAGCACAAGAAGGTTGAGATGTTCCCCTCCTTCTCCTCTGGATTCCTTCTCCAAAGGATCTCAGATTAATGGATCCCTATCGGGACCCCCCCATACCTGCCACGGCTGCAGCCTCGGAGCCCCCAACCTCTTTTCTCCCTCCTTCCTTCCCCTCCTCGATCTGGAGGAATAGGCGGCATTCATGGCCTGGGACAAAGTCTGAATGATACTGTAGCGACGGTCATTTATGATCCGTTTCCTGTTTCTTTTCTCCTGGGTCTCCAGTGGGGCTTTCTGGGTGCATCTCCTGCGGCCTTTGACAGAAAAGACATGCTTGGAAAGGGAACAGCGGAAATAATGATCTTGAAACGGATCTTCCACAAAGAAATGGGGTTCAAAGGCAGCATCTGTTGGCCTTGCTTTTATCAGATAACCAAAATTCGAAATACTATGGATGTATTTGAGAGGTATGTGTTTCTTTATTGGATACGCTGAAAACAAACCTCTTTCTCAGCTTCTATATCCCAAATTCTTTGTGAAGCAATTTTTCAGCTTCTTCTCTAGATGTACAAGAGTACAAAAGCAGATTACCCATATCAATAAGGAAACTTCAATCCAAAAAGAGATCACTCTGGAGGAAAAACAAATCTGGTCACGTTGCCAATTTCAAAAACCGATACAAAAATTTATGCCACCAGATAAAGACCGAATGCACCAATTATCACATTAAACAAGAGGAAAACCTTCTAAGCACCAATTCCACCCGTGCTTTTTACAATTTTGTAAACAACAAACTAAAAGACTCAAGGTCCATCCCTCCCTTGTTAGGACCTGATGGTAAAGACTGCAACGACGACACCATTAAAGCCAACATCTTTAACACATTCTTCGGCTCAGTATTTGTAAACAGCAATGGATCATGCCCAGTATTTCCTAGCCGTACCACAGATAACAATAATGATCTAATACATATCGATTTCACAGAAGACAATGTTGAAAAATCACTATGCAATCTAAAACCATCTCTATCTATTGGACCGGATGGAATATGTGCCTACTTCTTAAGAAAGCTATCCACTGCAATAGCCAAACCTCTAAGCATAATCTTTGAAAAATCTTTCAGGACCAGCTCCTTGCCTAACCTATGGTCACAAGCCACAGTCATCCCCATCTTCAAAAAGGGAGACCCAAGCCTAGTTGAAAATTACAGGCCAATCTCCTTATGCTGCGTCACCTGTAAAGTCATGGAATCAATTATTAACCAATCCATCATCCTCCACTTAGAGACAAATAACCTACTCTCCAATAAACAATTTGGTTTCAGAAAAAAACTATCCTGTAATCTGCAACTCTTACACTGCAAAAACATATGGACAACACAACTCGACCAGGGCAAAGCAATAGACGCAATCTACATAGACTTCTGTAAAGCCTTTGATTCAGTGGTACACGATAAACTACTCCTAAAAATAAAATCCTATGGTATCTCTGGACAACTGAATAACTGGATAGAAGCATTCCTGTCAAACAGACAACAAATGGTCAAAATCGGGAGCGTCCTATCAAATCCAGTACCTGTCAATAGTGGTGTCCCCCAAGGCAGTGTTCTAGGACCAACTCTCTTCATACTCTACATAAACGACCTCTGTGATCATATTAAGAGCAATTGCGTTCTCTTCGCTGATGACGTAAAAGCTGTTCAATACCACAGACAATACTGCTACCCTACAAAAAGATCTTGACTATGTATCAGAATGGTCAAACAAATGGCAACTTCAAATCTCAACAAATAAATGCTCTGTCTTACATATTGGCAAAAAAAATCAGAAAATAAAATACAAGCTGAATAGTCAAGAACTTGTTGATGACCCAAGCTCTGTAAAGGACCTTGGAATACTCACCTCTAATGATCTAAGTGCTAGAGCCCACTGCAACTACATAGCCAAAAAGGCATTAAGAGTTGTTAACCTAATCCTACGTAGCTTTTTCTCTGGTAATATCACACTACTAACCAGAGCATACAAAACGTTTGCTAGACCAATACTCAAATACAGTTCATCAGTCTGGAATCCACATTACGTATCTGATATTAGCACAATTGAGAAAGTCCAGAAATATTTCACAAGAAGAGTTCTCCACTCCTCTACTCGTTGTAGAATACCTTATGCCACCAGACTTGAAATTCTAGAACTAGAAAACCTTGAATTACGCCGTCTTCGGTCTGATTTAAGCATGGTATATAAAATCATACATTGCAATGTCCTACCTGTCAGTGAATACTTCAGCTTCAACCATAACAACACAAGAGCACACAATAGATACAAACTCAAAGTAAACCGCACCAAACTTGATTGCAGGAAATATGACTTCAGCAATAGAGTGGTCAATGTCTGGAATACTCTACCTGACTCTGTAGTTTCTTCCCCAAACCCCAAAAACTTTAACCTTAGACTGTCTACTATTAACCTCACCCCTTTCCTAAGAGGTCTGTAGGGGGCGTGCATAAGAGCACCAACGTGCCTACCGTCCCTGTCCTATTGTTTCTCTTATTCTTTTATTTTTCTTATATGTACCCATTTCATGTATTCACAACTATGTATACACTTATACTTATTATCTTGTAAACAATTGGCAAATCAAATAAATAAATAAAATAAATAAATAAATAAAGATAATAGATATAAGTATAAACATGAGTAAGAATACAGGAAAAAGGTATGAATAAATGGGGACAATAGGACAGGGATGGTAGGCACGATGGTGCACTTATGCACGTCCCTTACAGACCTCTTAGGAATGGGGTGAGGTCAATAGAGGTTAATTTGAGGTTAAAGGAGTGGGGGTTAGAGGATGTAACAACAGAGTCAGGTAGTGCATTCCAGGCATTGACCACTGTTGCTGAAATCGTACTTTCTGCAATCAAGTTTGGAGAGGTTAACTTTGAGTTTGTATCTGTTGTGTGCTCTTGTATTGTTGTGGTTGAAGCTGAAATAGTCATTGACTGGTAAGACATTGTAGCAGATAATTTTGTGCGCTACGCTTAAGTCTAACCGTAGGTGGCGTAGTTCAAGGTTGTCCAAGCCCAAAATCTCAAGCCTGGTGATATAGGGCAGTGGTTCCCAAAGTGGGTGGTACCGCCCCCTGGGGGGCGATGGGATGCCTTAGGGGGGTGCTAAGAGGCAAGGGGGTGGCAGGGGGGTGCTAAGAGGCGACAGGGAGCGTTTGAGGTGCCGGCCCTGCAGGCTCACCCCACTGACTGTTGCACCGTTCTGGTACATCAGTCAATGGCATCTGTGGATCACCTAGGGGGAGGCAGAGGAAGTGGGGCTTTGACCACATGCCCAATATCCAGGCTCAGCCAAGCCCGCCCCTCTTTGTAGTTGCTGTGCCTGACAGCAAGTTCATAGGCTGCCCCTCCCAAGCTGCTCCCCCTCCGGGGGCATTCACATCTTAGAGGGAGGTGCTGTTCCCTCCTTCCTAGAGCCAGTACAGTTCAGGGTTGAGGAAGCCCAGGGCAGGCAGCGGCGACATGTTGGGAAAGCAGAGCATAGCCAGAGTGGTTTTGCTCTACTTTCCCGACGTGCCTGCAGGGGCGGTGTCTCAAATGCAGCAGCGGCACGTTGGGAAAGTAGAGCAAAGCCACTCTGGTCTGTCTGCCTGGCTACCTTCCTGCCTACCTACCTACCTGCTTGCCTGTCTGCCTGCCTGCCTGCCTGCCTGCCTGCCTATCTATCTATCTATCTATCTATCTATCTATCTATCTATCTATCTATCTATCTATCTATCTATCTATCTATCTATCTATCTATCTATCTATCTATCTATCTATCTATCTATCTATCTATCTATCTATCCATTCATCCATCCATCCAAAAGGTCTGTCTGTTTGTCTTTCTGTCTGTCTACCTACCTACCTACCTATCTACCAATATATTTATCTATCTATCTATCCATACATACATACATACATACATACATCTATCTACCTACCTACCTATCCATACATCCATCCAAAAGGCCTGCCAGCCTGCCTTTCTACCTGTCTGCCTGCCTACCTATCCACCTACCTACCTACCTATCTATCAATAGATCTATCTACTTACCTATTTGTCTCTCTCTGTCTGTCTCTATCCATCCATCCATCCATCCATGTTCGAGGCACTGGCCCTGCAGGCACATTGGGAAAGTAGAGCAAAGCCAGTCTGGGAAAGAGTGAGGGAGTGAGGGGAGAGAGAGAGAGAGAGGGAGAAACCTGATGCATCAGATTGAAATGAGGCCTAGTTTAGACTTACATCTTTGCCAGCATCTTTGCCAGCACATTGAAACCTCTTTGGCTTCTATTAAAGGTTTTTTGGATGAAACATGGCCAAGGCTATCAGGAAGCTCTCACATTTTGCTTTAAACAGGATCCATTGGACCAGACCTCCACTGTCTCCAGCCATCTCAAGCCAAGAGGAGTCCCACCGCGACCTCCTCTCCACTCCCAAAAGGCATCAGGAGCAGGGATGGGATTCTACTGGTTCAGACCAGTTCTATAGAACCGGTTGTTATGATTCAGCACAGTTCGGAGAAGCAGCAAATTGTGCCCCTGGGTGGCCACCCTTCCCCTCACCTCCAGTCAGCCCTTATCGTGCATGCGCAACATCACGCGCATGCCCATCATCGCTGATTGCATTCTCCCCCGCCCAGTCACTCCTTAAGATATTTTTTTTTATTCCCCTCCCAACAATCAGCTGTTCCAATGATCCAGCTGTGCCGGGATCCCACTTGCTGTCTCACTGCTTTGCCTAGGAGGCTTCCCTGAGCCCAGGAGGCCCAAAAATGGAGCACGGAGAGGTGCTGCATGCCCCCCCTCAATTTTTTGCCTTCCTGAGCCCCAGGAAACCTTCCTGGGAGCAAAAATGCCCCTCTGAAGGCTTCCTTGAGGCCCAGGAAACCCAAAAACGGAGCTCACCTAGCCATGCCCACAGAACCAGTTGTTAAATAATTTGAATCCTACCCCTGGTCAGGAGGAGTTGTCCACTCCCCTGGGCAGAAGAGGACTGCTGAGTTTGGCTCTGTCCACAGCTTCAGGTATTCAGCCAGACACGGAGTTCCCCACTGGTGTTTCCAAAGCCAGCCAGAGCCCCTGTGGATCCCCCTGCAAGACCACCTCGCTTTTCTCCCAGAGATTCTCTCGTTTCCCCTTCAGATCATGATCTGTCTGATCTCTGTCTGTTTCTGGAATTGGAGGCTGTTCCTGGCCGGCCTCCCCTCTTCCTTCCCTGCACTGGTTACTGTGGTCCTTGGATTCACATCTGGGGCCATTTCTCTTCCCACCCGGGAGGGAAAGTATTTCTATGATCCCCTCCAAGTTCACACCCTCCCTTTCTTTCTCTGCCTGTGGGGGCCCCAGTGGGGGCATTGGACCCATCCCAGCCCTGGGCTACAGCAGGTTTCGCTGTCTCTTGGGGAAAGATTCCTTCCCCAGTCAGAGTCTGCCTGAGCCCCATCATCCACTTCCCTCCCTGCCCGGCATCAATTCCTCCATTCAGATAAAGGAAAAAGGGAGCTTGGACAGAGCTTCCGGCCAATCTCCGTTCTTCAACCCAGGAAGGTCACACTGGCCCCTCAAAGCCAAATTCCCCTTCGGTTCTTGGATCCCTCCAGCCATTGCACGGCTGAGGTCACAGCAGGGCCAGGGTGGCTGAGAATCAGGATAGAAGGTGCCACATAGACTCAACAAAGCTCCCCACCACAACAGATTTTCAGACACAGGTTGTGGCCTCACACACAGTCCTAAATGGTGCCTTTATGTGGCATCAGGAAGGAACATGGGATCAACCTCACAACCCTCACCCTATAGGGGGGCCCTAGCTATTATCCCTGGTGGCAGATGGAAGATTGTGAGTCCCATTCCTGACACCAGTTTCTGTGGAATCAAATGCAGGACCCAAAAACCCCAATAATCAAAGTTCACTGGTGTAATTATTTATTCAGTGTCCACTGGAGGAATTTCCCTCTAGAAAATGGCAGGACAGATTCCCACAGACAAAAGGAGACACTCATATTTATACATTTGTGGAAAAGAGAATAAAGTGATAACCATCAATGTGAATATCTAATAGATGATATAACTGAGAATATTCATAATTAGCACACCTCAAGGTACCTTCATGCCCACCCACTGTTACCATCCTCAAGAAACAGATGTTGTCTAAATAAAAGGTTGCACATGCATTAACTCTTTATTTCTATCTTGGTAACACATTCTCATTCCTCCAAGAAATTGGTTTCCTCATATTCTTCCGGACACTCTTTATTTATTTGAATAAAAATTGTTGCTCCACTCATGTATGGAAGATAGCTTGGAGCTGAAATTCATCAGTCTCACACCTCCACATTTCTAAGCTGCTCCTTTGTTTTAAGCTCTGGCCTCAGAAGGATAATGTAGCACTTGGGGATGAAGATGCAGACCAGCAGACCAGCACTGGAGGCCAGGATGGAGAAGACCTGCACAGCCACCATGTGTTTCCCTTTGGTGCTCAGGTAGGTGGGCACAAAAGTCACCCAGACACTGCAGAAGACCAGCATGTGATCAACTTGGCTTCGTTGAAGGCCCCGGGCAGATTCCTGGCCAGGAAAGCCACCATGAAGCAGAGGGACCCAGGAAGCCCATGTAGCTGAGGGTGACGTAGAACAAGACAACGGCCCCTTCATTGCACTGCAGGATGATCTCTCCAGGTTGGGAGTGGAGGTCAGAATCAGGGAAGGGGGGAGAAACTCCCAGCCAGATGGAGCAGTTGAGCACTTGGACAGAAGAAGAAGAAAGGATGATGGAGTTGGCCAAGCTCTTCCCCAACCATCTTTTCACTTGGTTTCCTGGTTTTGTGGCCAGGAAAGCCAGCACCACCATGATGGTTTTGGCCAAGAGAGAAGAAATGGCAACTGAGAAGATGAGGCTGAAGACCATTTGTCGGAGAAGGCAGGTGGCTTTTCTTGGTTGACCAATGAAGAGAGAAGAAGACAAGAAGCAAAGCAGGAGGGAGACCAGGAAGATGTAGGAGAGGTCCCGGTTGTTGGCTTTGACAAGGGGAGTTTCTCGGTATTTAATGAAGATGATTAAAACAAGGCCTGTGGTTAGGAAGAAGAGCAGGGCAAAAGAGACCAGGATGATGCCCAGGTGTTCTTCATAAGACAGGAAGGTTATAACTTTGGGGATACATTGGATTCTGTCCTCATTTGGATATTTATTATCTGGACACTTGGTGCATTTTTCTGTATCTGAGAAAGCGAAAAAGCAATATTTCATTAATATTTTGTGCTTTTATCTTTCAAGAAATACGTTCTTTGGATAACAACTGTTACCTTGGGTATTTTCCAAAAGTATTTCTTAACAATTTCATTAAAATGAGCATAAGAAGGATATAATTTTTTTTAAAAAAATGTAGCTAGGTTTATGAAGTTGAGGGAAGTGCTAGGGTGGTAATTATTTCCAGTGTAATGTGTAGAATATTCATAGGAACCTACATTATTAGAAGTTAACAATGAATCATATAATCTTTTTAGGCAAAGAACCTGAGTCATGCCACATGGCAGTTAATATACTGGACTTGGAGGATACCTACAGTATCTTGTAACATCTGGAAGCAATTTGGAATTAAGGAGAAACTTCCTTTCAGTGAGAACAATTAACCAGTGGAACAGCTGGCCTTCAGAGGTTTGGGGTTCTTCAACATTGGAGGTTTTTAAGAAGAGACCGGACAGTCACTTGCCTGAAATGGTATAATTTCTTCTGCTTGATCAGGGGCTGGACTAGAAGACCTCCAAGGTCCCTTCCAGCTCTATTCTGATTGATTGATTCATCTACATGACTTGCAGAATATTTGTGAAATGAGTTCCCCCCATAACTATCCACAGCACCCCATTATGGACCAGGGACATCTTCTCAGGGATCCTCAAGGGGAGGCCAATAAATAGGAAATTGCAAGGTCTTTCAGAAGGTGGACCTAAAACAATTCACCAAGTTCCAAAGAACTCAGGTGTTCCTAGAAAGGTAAACTTAGCAGCACCTATCCAAACTAAAAAGCAGAAGAGATATTTCCTCTGCTGTTAGTAAAGCTTGCCCAGTCTGTCACCCCCTCCTCCTATCTCTTCCCAGCCTCTCCTTCAAAGTCTTTTTGATTTACCTCCTTTTAGATATGAAATTGTGCAGGTTAAAAAAAAAAAAGCAGGAGTTTCAATCTGTCTTTTAACTTGAACTTTCATGAAAATGTTCTGGATGGATCCAGTTCCACAAAACCTTCCTTTGCTCTGGTGTCACCCACCTTCCTGAGTGGAGAAGGTCCCCTCCGGACAAGGAATGCAGTCGTAGCAGCAAACTGGCTCTCCTTCTCGAGCCCTCTTGACAAATCCAGGAGGACAACTTTCCACACATCTGGACTGAGGCAGGGACTAAGCAGAAAAAAAAATAGGAATACGAAAGAAAAGACGTTAGGACCCTCCATCCATGGAAAATGGTGGGAGAAAGGGATGTTAGCCAAGTAGCCTCTGGTCTTCACTGAGGTAAATATGAAATCTCTGACTACTT
The DNA here is from genome assembly GCF_049901735.1 of Notechis scutatus. Taxonomy (NCBI): domain Eukaryota; kingdom Metazoa; phylum Chordata; class Lepidosauria; order Squamata; family Elapidae; genus Notechis; species Notechis scutatus. The sequence goes on from NW_028263167.1 coordinate 74,750, forward strand.
TTAAACAGATCCATGAAGTATAACAACTGACAGATTCTTCATTTAGTTCCTCCCTTTTGCTTTTGGATTTTAACATTACAATAAAGTACTTTCTATCTAATAAAGTCTGGAGGGATGGAATTGAAAAAAGATTTAAGTATGATGATACAGTCATATTAAAACTGAGAATAACGTTTACTGTAAAAGATTTAGGAAACTTTCATTCCATTAGATTTTTTAAATATAAAATTAAACTGTGATGAAGAAAGAAACCTCTGACCAGTAAGATCTTGAAAGATTTCATTGCAAAGCCACCCCACTGAGGTCTTGTCTCTTGAAGAACTTCCATTAGAAGACACCAACTGGCATGGAAGGCAAACAACACTGGAGACTCTAGGCTTGGACTACTGGAAATGGGACCTGAGGCTTTGGAAAACAGAGAAAAGACACCAAAATTTCTCCCACCTTATTGAGCAAGAACATCTTGTTCAATAGTAAGTTTCTGTCTTTCAAAATATGCCAGAGTCCTGGTCTCAAAATCCTCCTTGGGAAGAACCAAGAAGTCCCAGATCATCAGATCTGCTGTTATCTCTCCATTTTGATCCAAGTACAGTTTAAAGTTGGAAATATTCCAAAATTCATTCTTCTCCAGAAAGGGATGAAACTAAAATGGGAACATCCAGGAATTTGAAGAGAAAACTTGGTTTCTTATCCCACATTGAATCTTTCTTCTACAATTGTCTAATTTCCAAATATGCTTAATTAAGATACAAATACTGCCATTATCTTCATAAATGAATGAAAAAGTTTGAGAAAAAATTGTCAATCATACACTGAGAAAATATAGAGAAAATATAATTAACAAAATTGGTCAATTAAAGGGACCATGTAAGAAATGTGTTGTTCAATATCTGAGGAAAGATTTAAAAAACCCACTACCCAAAGGTTCCATTATGGCTATCTACATTGGAAGCAGTCACACATCCAAATGTGTTGTGACTCCGGGTTTTGAATCTGTTCTTTTGGCAGATGTGAGCTCAAGTGAAGAGGATATGGCAGTGAGATTTGAGCCTGCATTGCTGAGTGATTTTGAGGGTAGCCAGGATGAGGAAGTGGACTTGGCTATGAGAGACGAACCTAATTTATTGGAGCTGTCGGAGTCTTCTACCTCCCCCGAGTCTCCATCTCTGATTACGCAGCAGCCGGTGGCAGATAATCAGGAAAACGTGCGAGAGGTTTCAGGAGAAGAGGAGAACTTTGAGGGATCCTGGCTTGATGTGAGAAATAGACGGAGATTGAGACGTCAATCTCAATTGGGAAGGAGGCGTCGAGCCAATGATTAATTAATGAGACTAACACGCCCCCTTAGGGGATAAAAGGAAACGGATTGGCTTGAGAAATTTGCCAGAAGCAAAGTGTCTTGTTAGAGCAAAAGTCCTGTGAAGATTCTCTGAGGCATTGTGATTTATAGGCACTTCAGGTTTGCCAAACAGATATCGGAATTACTGCTGAGGACTGGAAAAACTTCAGCAGTTATCTTGGTTTTGGGTTGCTTATATTTTTGGAACTTCAGAATTGTGATTGCTCACCTGTGGATACAGGTGAGGCATAACATTTTTGCTTCTGGCCTGACAAACCATCTTCATACCAAGATGGACCAAACTCAACTGCAGTGTTTGGTGGAGCAGCAACAGCAACAGATAGACCAACTGCTACAAAGTAACCAGGTCCTCCAAAACCAGGTAACACAGTTGGTAAACCTTGTTTCACATTTGCAAACTCCTGCTGCTCATCCAGCCCCTCCCGTTAGGAAAAGCACGGTATCTATGCCGGATAAATTCTCGGGACAGACTGACATGTTCCGGGCATTTATGGGACAGTGCCAATTATTTATTACCTTGCGGCCTGAAGACTTTGCTAACGACCGGGTTAAGGTGGGGTTTATTATTAGCCTCTTATCTGGGCAGGCTGCCAAATGGGCTACTCCTTTGCTGACCCAAGATAGCCCTTTGTTGAATGATTTTCAGGGTTTTCAGCAGCAATTGCGGGTAATGTTTGAAAACCCAATTAAAACTCAAACTGTGGCTAGACGTTTGGGACATTTGCCAGGGAAACGTCCTCTGCAAGAATATATTGCAGAGTTTCGTCTGCTCTGCATGGACTCTACTTGGAATGAGTCAGCCCACATGGATGCTTTTCAGGAGGGCTTGGCAGATAACATCAAAGACGAGTTAGTGCATGCGGAGCGGGCTTTAACCTTGGATGCACTAGTGATTCAGTGCTTGCGTATTGAAGCCCGTTTACAACAGCGCAAGAGCAGATGGCCAGTTGTGGAACCACCTTCTCATTCACGTTCGCAAACCGCACCATTGGAAATTTATAAAACTACGGCCAGGACTGAGGAGCCGATGGAGTTGGGTGCACTCCGCCCTCGGTTGACGGCGCAAGAACGCACGCGAAGGTTTCAGGAAGGCTTGTGCCTTTATTGTGGGGGGTCCGGGACATTTTGCCAATTCCTGCAAATGAAGAGGGACACGAAGACCAGTTCCCGAATCTACTCCTGGCCCGTCGGGAAACGGGGTAGGCCCGACCTCGGGGAAACCCTAGGTCGGGCACGTCTCACACCACCACCTCAAGTTGCTGAGGTGAACCCTGGCCCTCCTCGGCATTTATTGTTGGACACCCAAGTTTTCTTACAGTCCCAGAAGGAGGGGATTCCAGCGGTGGCATTGGTGGATTCAGGGGCTACTTCTAGTTTTATGGACCGGCCTTTGCAACGCACTTTGATGTACCATTGGTTGCTGTGGATCCACCCATCAAGGTGGAAACCGTGGATGGGCGTGAGCTTTGGTCTGGGCCCATTCGTTTCGCCACCCAGCCATTGCGTATGGTTATTGGGGATCACAAGGAGGCGATAAGTTTCTATATCACCTCGAACCTTCATCTCCCTTTGGTTCTTGGCGTATCCTGGTTACGATTGCACGATCCTTTGGTGGCTTGGGCGCAGAATGCCATTTCCTTCCCAAGTCTCCAGTGCATGGATCATCTGAGACATATCTGTGCTGGCCAGGATATCGCCGCTCCTGCTGTTTCCATACCTTCGGAGCTATCAGACTTCTCCGACGTTTTCAGGGAGAAGGAGGTGGATCAGTTACCACCGCATCGAGCCTATGACTGTCCCGTGGATCTTTTACCGGATGCACCACTGCCGACTCCGGGCAGACCATGGGGAGCAATCTCCATGGACTTTCTAACGCACTTGCCCCCCTTGTCGGGTTACACAACGGTGCTCGTGGTGGTCGATATGCTTACTAAGATGGCTCATTTTATTCCGTGTCGGAAACTACCATCAGCCCGCACTACGGCCCAGTTATTTTTACAGCATGTCTTCCGCCTACATGGTCTGCCGGACAGAGTGGTTTCGGATCGCGGTGTCCAGTTTACTGCTCAGTTCTGGAAACGTTTAATGACGGCGGTACAAGTACAGGTGTGTTTGGCATCAGCGCACCATCTGGAAACTGATGGTGGGACTGAGAAAGTTATTGGCATTCTCACTCAGTATTTGAGATGTTTTGTCAATCATCGACAAAACGATTGGGTGAAATACCTCCCTTTGGCAGAATTTGCCTTTAATAACTCTCAGCATACCTCCACTCGTGTAACGCCGTTTTATGCGAATGTGGGCTATCATCCCCGATTCTTTCCATTGACAATGATGGACTCCCCGGTTCCAGAAACACAAGAGTTTCTCAAAGAATTACAATCAGTTCACCGATTTGTGGCGCAACAATTAGAACGGGCGAAGGAAGACTACAAACGGTTTGCGGATCGTTCTCGTCGGGCGACGCCTCTGCTAGCTGTGGGTGACAAGGTGTGGTTATCCACAAGACACCTTCAGGTCAATCGTCCAATTAAGAAGTTGGACCACCGTTTCATCGGTCCATTTCCTATTGAGGCGGTCATTAATCCCGTGGCGTATCGGCTTACCCTACCGCGCTCCATGCACATTCACCCTGTCTTCCATCGTTCCCTCCTAGTTCCTGATTCCCCAGAGTGTGCTCTTCGTTCTCCCGCTGGTGCGGTTTCCCCATCAACACCCAGTGAGGAGGCTGATGTTGATGACACATTGGTCAGCATTACTGATTCTCGCTGGCTAAAGGGACGCTTCCAGTACCTCGTCAGGAGGAGAGTGGATGGCTCGGAAGTTTTTTCGTGGACAGATGCTTCCACAGTTTATGCCCCAGACATTATTCGGAGGTTCCATGAACGCTTTCCGTCGAAACCGCATCCGGGTCGTCAGACTCGGGGAAAGGGCCCTGCGGTGAGGGATAGTGTTGTGACTCCGGGATTTGAATCTGTTCCATTGGCAGATGTGAGCTCAAGTGAAGAGGATATGGCAGTGAGATTTGAGCCTGCATTGCTGAGTGATTTTGAGGGTAGCCAGGATGAGGAAGTAGACTTGGCTATGAGAGACGAACCTAATTTATTGGAGCTGTCAGAGCCTTCTACCTCCCCCGATTCTCCATCTCGGATTACGCAGCAGCCGGTGGCAGATAATCAGGAAAACGTGCGAGAGATTTCAGGAGAAGAGGAGAACTTTGAGGGATCCTGGCTTGATGTGAGAAATAGACGGAGATTGAGACGTCAATCTCAATTGGGAAGGAGGCGTCGAGCCAATGATTAATTAATGAGACTAATACGCCCCCTTAGGGGATAAAAGGAAACAGATTGGCTTGAGAAATTTGCCAGAAGCAAAGTGTCTTGTTAGAGCGAAAGTCTTGTGAAGATTCTCTGAGGCATTGTGATTTATAGGCACTTTAGGTTTGCCAAACAGATATCGGAATTACTGCTGAGGACTGGAAAAACTTCAGCAGTTATCTTGTTTGGGGTTTGTTTTTGGTTGCTTATATTTTTGGAACTTCAGAATTGTGATTGCTCACCTGTGGATACAAGTGAGGCATAACAGATGGAGATATATATATATATATATATTTGTTTTCTTAAATTTTCGCGGGTACTTACATGTATGGCATTCAGCTTTGTTTGGGTATTTTCCCACGTCATAGTAGTGGTGCTTTTAAAGTTGTAGCAACGTTTCAGCAGAATCTCATCTGCCAGATGAGATTCTGCTGAAACGTTGCTACAACTTTAAAAGCACCACTACTATGATGTGGGAAAAACCGAACAAAGCTGAATATATATATATATATATATATATATATATATATATATATATATATATATATATATATATATATATATATATTTGTTGTATTCGGGTTTTCTCCCGCGTAAGAAATCCAGCAAAGAATCATACCCAGAGAGAAATCATCCAGATGCCCGAAGCTTTATGGTCTCCCCAAGATACACAAAGAAGGAACTCCACTTAGACCAATAGTCAGCTCCATAGGCTCACCTCTACAAAACCTAGCCAAATTTCTCGCCAAACAACTACAGCCCTATGCAGAATCCATCAACTCACATGTAAGAAACTCATTCCAGTTCATCGAGATCATAAAGAAACAAAACTTACAACCCAGTGACCTACTAGTGAGCTTCGATGTCATATCCCTCTTCACCCAAGTGCCAATAAAAGAAGCCTTGACAGCCATCCAAAACAAATACAACCCCCCCCCCAGCACATCCTAGATCTGACCAACCACTGTCTATCCAATACATACTTCACCTACAATGGACAAAAATACAAACAAATAGAAGGAGCACCCATGGGATCACCCCTCTCACCTGTCATCGCAAACCTCTACATGGAACACTTTGAAACACAAGCTCTAGAAAAATATGAAAAAATCTTACGCGGGAGAAAACCCGAATAACCAAAGATCCACATACAAATACCCGCGAGAACCTCAGAAAACATATATAGATAGATAGATAGATAGATAGATAGATAGATAGATAGATAGAGATAGAGATAGAGATAGAGATAGAGATAGAGATAGAGATAGATAGATATAGATATAGATATAGATATAGATATAGATATAGAATATAGATAGATAGATAGATAGATAGATAGATAGATAGATAGAGATAGAGATAGAGATAGAGATAGAGATAGAGATAGATAGATATAGATAGATAGATAGATAGATAGATAGATAGATAGATAGATAGATAGATAGATAGATAGATAGATAGATATATAGATATAGATATAGATAGATAGATATATATAGATAGATAGATAGATAGATAGATATAGATATAGATATAGATATAGATATAGATATAGATATAGATATAGATATAGATATAGATATAGATATAGATATAGATATAGATATAGATATAGATATAGATATAGATATACCGTGTTTCTCATATAATAAGACCGGGTCTTATTTTTTTTTGAGCCCCGAAAAAATGGCTAGGCCGTCTTTTCGGGGGTGACTTAATTTCCCCCTCTTGCATCTTTGGGCGGGCGGGCAGCGACGGCTTGGATGTTGACCTCGGCGTTGGTGGGGCACTTCATATCAGGGTCAACGCAGGCAGCACCATATCCGGGTGTGCAACAAAAGTACTTCCTAACGGCAAGCGCCCCCCACCATTGCCCCCATTTCACATGTTTTAATATAGGTCTTAATTTGGGGGGAGGGGCTTAATTTCATTTCATGCCTATAAAACATGCTGGGACTTCCTATTGGGGGAGGCCGTATTGTTGGAGAAACAGGGTAGATATAGATATAGATATAGATATAGATATAGATAGATAGATAGATAGATAGATAGATAGATAGATAGATAGATAGATAGATAGATAGATAGATAGATAGATAGATAGATAGATAGATAGATAGATAGATAGATAGATAGAGATAGAGAGGGAGGGAGGGAGGGAGGGAGGGATTTGGATGGATGGGTAGAGAAAGATAGATGATAGAGATAGATAGAGATATATATGGATAGATAGATAGATAGATAGATAGAGATGGATGAGTAGATATAGAGTGATGATAGATAGAGATAGATTTAGGTAGATATGGATGGATAAATAAATATAGA